>NC_022016.1:66714295-66728170 GCF_000317375.1 Microtus ochrogaster
TGGAGGGAGGGTCTCACTGCGGGTTGGCTTTGATGTTTCAGATGATCAAGTCAGGCCTAAAGCCTCACTCTCTCTTCCTGTTGCCTGCTGATCAAGATGTAGAACTCTCAGCTACCTCTTCAGCATATGTCTGCCTGAATGTCACCATGCTAAACCTCTGAAATATAAGCCAGTCCCAATTAAATGTTTTCCTTTATAAGTGTTGCCATGGTCATGGTATCTCCTCACAGCAATAAAAACCCTAACTAATTTTCCTTCATTTTTGACACTATCAAAGATGGGAGTTAAGGTTCATATACAGGCTGTCTTGCTTACTAATTTAAAAGTCTAAAACAAATGACTTTTTTTAACTGTTTCTCATCCACAAAATAGAAATAACAAAGTCTTCTCTTGTTTTAAGAAAAGTCAAAGTGTGATGTCCTAAAAATGACAAATACATTTATACAAAGATTTTCTAGAGATTGAAATTTTGTCTTTGAATTAGTTATTTTTTGATGAGTATAAGTATACTGTTTACTCAAATGTATGTGCAACCTTGTTTAATAATTTCTTCTTAAAATAATTCTTATGGTAATCTCAACATCAGGTTAAAATACCAGTTTGCTGCCAGTTATATTTCAAGTACAACACTGATGCTCTGACCAGTTACATCAAAACATAATTAAAGACATGTAGTCAGTTAGTTTGTAAAGCAAATAACTTTCACATTTCAAGTGTTATAAAACTGAATTATATATAAAATGTAACAATCCTTAAACAAATTCATTACAGAGAGATACTAATGTAACATCTTTCCAGGCCTCCAAGAAACAAGGAAAAGGTAAAAGGTACCTAGTTGCCTAAGGCTAGTACTATTATTTTGTCTTAGCTTGTAGGTGTTCTTCCATTTGGGGAAGGGAGTCTTTATTTTATGTCATTATATATTGGAAGTATTTAACCTGTGTGTGTTTGTTTGTTTGCTTGCTTTGTTGTTAGTGAGAGATTTGGAATTTAAAGGGTAGGAACTATCACTATCAGGATTTATAAAGATGGAATGAACGTATTTGATATTATAACTTGGTCACAAGCCTACAGTGCTAAGGGGTAGCTGGTTACAGTTTCACAGTGATTTGTTGAGGGCCCAACTGACAGTGGCTGGACTTGTGATGATTAGTATTAGTTATCTACTGTAGAGAATCTGGAGAAGGCCCTCTGGGCATACCTGTGGGGGAACTGTCTAGATTACACTAAATGGTATGTGAAAGCCTATATTAATTGTAAGCAGGAGATCCTAAATTATATAAAATGGAGAAGATGAGTTGAGACCAGCATGCAATCACCCCTCTGCTTCTATATCAAAGGTACAAATTGGCCAGCTCGCAAAGCTTGTGCCACTGTGACTCTCCTGACACAATAAACTACAACCTGGAAGTGTGAACTAAATAAGGTAAATGCTCCCTCCATCCAGGTGTTTTCTCACTGCAACAGGAAAAGACACTAAACACTGGCTATACAAGAATTAAACAAGAATCTTAGGCAGACCTCACCGGGAGGAGTCCTTCTGAGGAGCCCTTCTAAGTAAAGTCTTACATGATCTGAGAGAGCTGGCCACAGAAGGATGCAGCAAGGATACAATTTTAATTTTTAAAGCAACACTCTGGACGTTATGTTGTGAACAGAAGAAAGTAACAGAAGGTAAAGGAACATCTCAGGGCTATCACATTAACTCAGGGAGACCTGCTGACACCTCAAACTAAGATGGTGGGGATGATAAGAAATTTTATGAAAAGCCTTCAGTTCAACCTCCAGCACAGGAAAAAAGAGAAAATAAAACCAAACAAACAGAAAACTGTGAGGCTCTCCTTTAACGTGTGTGCAATCTGAAAAAGGATTTAGAAAAACAGTTAAGTGGAATTCCTGAGAGGGATCTGAGGAATGATTCACCTAGCATTTATAAACGTCCTGAATAAAAAGAGACTTGCAAAATAAGGGATTATCAGAAAAGGAAGAACTCAGATAAGAATATGAAAAGATAGAAACAGTAAACAAAATAAACCAACAAAACAAAAAAACTAAGACAATGTAGAGACTGAGAAGCCAAGTAAACTAAATGAAAAAGAAGCATTTGTGTCAAAGATACTGGCAGAACCGGAGATGGGACTTGGAGAAAGGCCCTGAATTGGGTTCCCAGCATCCACATAGCTCAAAACTGCCTGTAATTCCATCCAGCTCTAGGGAATTTGATGCTCTTGTCTGGCCTCCACAAATACCTGCATATACATGCAGACATCCATACACAGAAACACACAAACACATAATTTAAAATGAAAAAAAAGAATTAAAGACACTGGCACATAAACCAAGTTTGGATGCATAACTATTGGCTTTAGCAAGGTGGAGAACATCTGCAATATAACTAGTGCAGTTTTGGGGGAGACAGTAGGAAAGTTAATTGAAGACAGTAAAGGAACTGAAGACACAAAGTGGACAAAGTAAAAGAAGCGAAGATACAAAGGATAAGGTGCTCCACTTTAAGAGACAGCAGAGATGGCATTACTGCACATATCTTTAATCCAAACACTTGCTCCAGGGACACTTCCCCACCCTGCTCCCTGCTACAAAGGTACCAGAAAACAGCATAGAAAAAAGTAGTAGTAGAAACACTACAGAGAATTTTGAAAGTGAAAAATAACACACCTGTCTTCAGATGAAAATGATTCAATACAAAGGAAAACACTGGTAACGCAGGAGAAGAGATCAAAGAACTCTAAGACTGAGTAGGTGAGAAAAGGAGATGGACAAGAAAAGACAAGAAGCAGCCGAGGACTGAGAACAAGGAGCTTTGCCTCCCTCAGAAGATCAAGCAGTAGGTAGTAGTTGGCAGACATGATGACCAGAATCCATGAGGGGAAATATTAGGTGGTTTGTGGCAAGAAAACACGGCAGAATGAACTAGTGAAAAGAGCACCAAAGGACTAGCTGACAGCAGTAAGGGAATTCAGATGAGGCTAGCTGCATGTGGTAGTTAGAAAGAAAATGGCGCCACAGGCTCATGGAGAGTAGCCCTAATTAAACGTCTTCCTTTATAAAAGTTGCTATGGTCATGGTGTCTTCACAGCAATAGAACTCTAACGAAGACACCAGCATTTTTCAAAACATAAAAGAAGCAGTCAACTGGTTTTAATGACGGTTTCAAGTTAGAGAAGAAAACAGAATTGAGATCTGCTTGTGAAAAGAACATATCCTTGCTGGTCCTGACTAGTCAGGCTCACTATTAGTGGAAGACAGAATGGTGAGACACTCATCCTTCTCTCCTCCCGGGAAAACAGAACAAGATTAATGATGAGAAGCTGAAAGGAAGGGGAAACCACCGAAACTGAGACACTAGAAAGAAAAGAGAACTGTCAGACAACAAAATGTGTGAAACTGAAATCATGAAGACTAAGTTATTGGTACTGAAATACCTAAGGTAAGAAAGACCACGACAGAGATACAAGACAATATCTCTAAAGAAGGGGTCACTGAATCGCCTGGACAATTAAATAAGAACAAATAAAGACTAGACATACACAAAAATTTAGACACCTCACATTTTATGAGATAAAAGTATGTTATTAACATTAGGGGAAGATATGCAAATAATTATAATTTTTCCACCAAAGGGAAAAAATGTAAAACTACTTAAAATAAAATTTAATTAGGTCTGGGTTGGCAGCACATACCTGTTATCACAACACTTGGGAGGCTGAAGTGACAGGATCAGGAGTTCAAAGCCAGCCTTGGCTACATAATGAGAATGTCTCAAAAGAAAAAAAAATTAATTAAGACAGAATCGAGCTATTACAAGACAAATTTTTATGCTGTGATGACCTTTCTCTAAAAAAGAAATTAGTATATACACACATATGTATACTAATTTCATATAAATATGTATATATAGACTGTTACTACATTCCATTTAATGACCTATAAAAGAGCAAACCCAATCAATTAATATTGCTCCTTGCTCTAAATCTTGGAAGTTATTTATACAACAAATATATAAAGAGTAATTGTTATATGAAGCACAATGTAAGTCCTATAGAAATTAAGGAATTTTTTTAGGTACTGTCTTGAAGGATATGGTTTCTATAGCCTTTGGACAATAAACATCTGTAGTACACAAATGGGTCTTATTCTACTACAGAACTATACTTTGTGGTATGAGTGCTAAGTACTGCCCCTATTAAACAAGAAACAATTGAGGATAAAACAAGATTAAAAATCTTGAGTACTTTCCTAAGCTTAAACTCAGGAGTTATCTTTGAGTTTTTTGTTTGTTTGTTTTTAGGTTTGGTTTGATTTGGTTTTTGGAGACAGGGTTTCTCTGTGTACTAGTCCTGGCTGTCCTGGAACTTGCTTTGTAGATCAGGCTGACTTCAAACTCAAAGAGATCCACCTGACTCTGCCTCCTGAGTGCTGAGATTAAAAGTATGCACCACCACCACATGGCCTATTTTTGTGTTTTATGCATATAAAGGTAGTTTTTTTCTGATTGTTTTTGTGTAATAATAATGGAGGCCCTGAATAAAGTATAGTGTTGGGACTAATTGAGTCCTGGCTTTCAGCTGCTCTTCCCTGTCTAGAGCCTTCTAATTGAAGTTACTAGAAGCTGTGCCTAGCTTAGAGGATCAGAGGATGGGATTTTCACCTGTTGGCCATTGACTGCAGTGTATTTAAGCCTCCATGGTGCTATTAAAGGGGGGCTTTTTGGTACCAGTGTTGGAAGGTCTGTGTGTCGGTCCATCTCTGCATGTGTATTCTCAACCTCCAGCCCCTTGCCAGAAGCTCATGAACTGGGTTCTAGCGCACAAAGCACAGACGGGTGCCAAGGTGCGCAGGAGTATAGGTGGGCCTTATATAACCTAGATGGCCTCTCTCTTGTCTAGCATAATTACTAACCATTGTTACATAATCTACTTCTCTATTCCTAGTGCAGTCCACACAGGTTCATAGGAAATGCAGCTGTAATATCAACCAAGGCCAGAAACTATTCTGGATGCTTTTCTGAAGGAGTAATGCCCACTTGAACTCGATGACAGCCTGTTTCTTGAACACATCAGTCACACAGATATCCGCCCCCCCCCCCAGGTTATAGCGTCAAGTTAAGAATTTTTCACATGATTAGATAGCAAACAAGTTATAAGTGATAATTTATCCTAAACAAATTTTAGAATTTGGCTGATTTTTTAGATGCACAATGTATAACCCAGTTTATAACAGAGAACATATTTAATAGAAACATGAAAAATATTTACTGATAGAATAGAATATAAACTTCTTGCTTATTTCTAACTCAAGTAAAACAGAAAACAATTCCTTGCTTATTCTGAACTCAAATACATCTTAACATTAAGAATATATTAAATACTTGAATAACTGTTATAAACGGGTAGCAATGTTTACCTTACTGCCAATAATGGACCGAACTTCATCATCTGGTGACGTGGGAGTACCAGATATATCTGGATTACTGTTGCTAAGGCTTCGTGAACGATTTAAGTTAAGGCTTGCAGGTCTCACTGCAGACCTGGCCATTGTGGCATAATGCACAGATCCTCCCAAACCCCCAGGACCTAGAGATATAAATAAGAAACACATAATTAATAAGAGAATACCAGGAAAGGACCAAAAGAAATAATTGAACACTTCATGAAATCCCACAAAAATTATGCATTGCTTTGGTTTCTAAATAAAAATTAACACAGGTCGTCTTTTGAAAAAAACATTGGAAATAAAAACATTCAAGAACCAGTGACAGCGATATGAAGTTCTGCTTTGTAACAGCCGATACAAACCATATTAATTATATGTCAAAATCACTCTCTTAACTGTTTCTATATTATATGAACAATAAAAAATAAACCGAATAAGAAACACTGTTCTTACTCAAACACAGTAGTGGCAGGACCCAAAATGCAGAAGCTGGCCTTCTCTCCCCTTTTGCCTACACTTCCAGCTCTGCCCTTGGCATATGGTCATATATAGGGACATCCAATTTATTACCAACATCACTTAAATGAAAGTATGCTTTTATTTATCTTCATAAGCAATTTGTTAAAAATAACAAAATGGCATCTTTGTTTTACACTCACATAAAACAAACCTAAAGATAATTCTAAGAGTTTCCTAGGTTATAAAAAAAAGCGAAGAATTCCTTTGTCGAAATAAAATTAAGCATTTTATCTTCTTTCAAACATGTTCCATACAAACAAAAATACCTGGCAATTATATTCAATGATCTATATCTTTTTTTGTATGTGTATACACGTGTGTATACTATAAAAGTGTTTGTATATGTGTGTTTGTGTGTGCACGCATGCACACCGGCATGAGTGTGGAAGCCAGATATCAACCTGAACTGTCTTCTTCACTTGCCCGTCCCCTGAGATTGTGGAGACAGGGTCTCTCAACCTGACATTCACTGATTCCGCAGATTCGATTTTTTTATGGGATTAGAGGTATGCAGACCACGTGTGGCTTAACATGGGTTCTGAGCCCAAACTCAGGTCCTTATGCTTGCATGACAAGCATTTTATGGAGAAAGTCATCTCCCCAGCTCTATCTATGTCTCTGAATTGTAGAATATGTTTTAATGTCTTATTGAAAGTGACACAAATCTGATATAATTAATTAATGTGTATACTTTTTCTTAATTACTGAACAAACAAAAAGGCAGATGCAGTAGCATTCTGGGTGTTCTATTCTGGGTATAGCACCATGACTCACATGCTCAGATTCTCAAGTTACATAGCTAAGATCAAGATAGTAAGTTACAGGTCAGGATAAGAGACAAATGCTCATCCTTCAACAGGAACAACAAAAATTCTAGGCTAAAGCTTAAACCAATACCATTGCCAATAGCTGCAAAGGAGCACGTACCATCATCACCAGGGATGAGTGATTGCTTATACAGCAAACAGATAAGCAGTTTCAAAGGTTAAACAATAAACTAACAAACCAAATGGAAAATCCAAACTCAAACATCCCTCACAAACACCACTATCATCAACATCATATGAAAGACAAGTAACTAATTGAGCCTTTAATATTCAGAAAGCTTATGTTATTTTACTGGTCATGAAGAAATTGGGAAATTTTCCAGACAATCATTTTTATGTTAATATAGACCTTATAAGTAGGGTTAATAGAAAATTATTAGTCTACCATGTATCTCCCTAAATGTTCAAAATATACACTAAAAATGACAAATAAAATATTCTATTAATTTTAAGAAGAAATGATAAAATGTTTTCAAAGATGGGTGAAGTGATTGTCAATGTTCATTTTCAATTATTAATTTAACCAAGCCCTCCAACTCAACTTAAAGCTGTATATATAATGATGCTTTAAAATGAAACATACCCTCAATTACCAACCCTGTGTGTGCTCCTTATCAGAGAGGAAATAAATGCCGTGAGCGTGGGACACGACACAGACTACACAACTACCTCAGTCTTGGCATGAATACATCACGAAGGGCAGTTTAGTAGTATGGGAGTAGAATACCTGGTGATGGTGAGTTAGGATAAGTATTGGGCAGGCGGAACACATAATAGATATACGATGCGAGAAGGTTGTTTCTCCCATGCTGGTCATGATTTCCTTCTAAGTTTTTGTGAAGTCGATTTATAATTGATGCCATAGCTTCAAAAGATGCTTGCCCTAGATTAACTTTTCAGAAAGAAGAAAATATTTTAATGCTTTAATGTTTTTAAATTTGCAGTTGCACAAAAAAAGAAGGCTCTGTCCCTTTACAAAAGGCTGCAAGTAGAATAAGATACAACAGGGTATAAAAATAGTAGATTGATTTTGGTATTTTGTAATAGTTGACAAAAATTATTAAAAACAAAAGGAGAAATAACATATTTTATGAATTTAATGTGAAAATGTATGGGTTAGATTAGTTAAAATAAAACACTGTTCAACAGATACACATTATCTTGATGTAATACATTTCACAAAGAGAAATCCATCTCATAAACTAATTTGAGAATTAACTTCTCATTTTAAAGATGATTCTGAAAATCTAAAGAGCATACAATAAGCATATATTACTAAAATAACAATGAAAATAAATCATTAAAATCAATAATATGAAAAGACGACAGTGGGTAAGCAACTTGATTGAAATTACTGAACCCATAAAAGGATTAGAAGGGAAGGGCTAGAAAAACAGAAAGATGCAGAACACTTGAAATGACAAAGAACACACCTACTCCATCTCCATGTTGATACACCTCAAGAACCTTTTAAAAGTAGGGAATTCTGACAACACATTGGAGAATTACGTAAACCAAGTAGACATCTGAGTAAGGGTGTCAGTTCTGTGGTTTACTTAATCAGGACAGAAAATCATGGACAGATAAATGAAGCCAACTAAGTTTCCTAAAGGTAAAGTCATCGAGTGAAATGGCTATTTACAAGATTAAAGAACATGTACTGAACTAAAGGAACAGAGAGAGTCTTGAGAGGGTTAGCAGCCTCCTGTCTGCCGCTGAACTTTCCTTTCTTCCCTCATAGTAGCTGCTCCAAATTAGCAGAATCCTTTTCAAAACCAGCTCCAGGGTGAGAGAGATGCCTTAATAGTTAAGAGCTCTGACCACTTTTCCAAAGAACCAGACTCAATTTCCACCACCCACATGGTGGCTCACAACCATCTGTGACTACAGTTCCAGGGGATCTGAGGTCTCTTCTGTCCTCTTTTGTGTACCAGGCAGACATGAGGCGTGCGCGCACACACACACACACTTGCTGTCTTTCTACTGTGTATGCCAAGGTATCTGACCCATGAGCTTCCAATGAGTCCCATTTCTCCATCTTCCACTTCCCCATAGTAATGAGGGCATTGCAGACGCTCACACCACTTTCACAGTTGCTATATGCACACCCACTAAAACATATCCCTTGTCCCTACACAGTATGTCTTTAATGGTGAAATGTAGTCACATTGCTTCCATAATTATAGCCAGATCTCTCAAAGGCTAATGTTTGCTATGGAATAATTTTCTGGTTTCAGAAAGTGTGGCAGGAAATTTCTACTTTTATCTCATGTCTCCCATATCAGCTCTACCTTGTAGCACATTCCTTCCCAGTCTTCATACAACTTCCTAAGATCTTGTGTCTGTGCATGAATGTGGTTTCTTCTCCTTGAGCAGGACACAAGACACACTCCTATTCATCTCAGAGTGTCTGGCTCAACAAGTCCCCCCCCACACTTACAAGTGTCCCTAAAAGAACACATATTGTTGTGAACAGACACCTCCCTGGCACCATCAGCTACCAAAACGTTAATAAAAGAGCAGCTTGTATCTTTCGGGCTCAATTTCTTCCCCAGATTTTATTTGGAAAAGGGTGGAAATGAGAAACAATTCTTTTTTCGGAGTACAAAAGAGAATAACTAGAATAGAGGAAAATGTAGAATGGATACACTGTAAGCTCTAGAAAATGCAACAGGACTGTCTATGGACCACTGTTCTTAACAATGAGAACTTAGTAGCAGAGACCAAGCTTTGGACAATGTCTATGAGTATCACATTCATCATAAGTGCTTAATACAACCTTGGTGATTGACTATTAACTAAATTTGATAGTTTGATTAAAAGTCTATAAAAATACGTTATCATTTTCTGGCACATAGAAGTCAGCAGCACCTTCCTACCTCTTCCCACTGCAAACACTGCAAAGAGAAATCATGTTTGTTTGCTTTTTTTAAATTGAAGTTAGAAATGCAAAATTTTAATTTTGTAATTCATTCCAAGTAAACTTAATTACCTATTTGGCCAGCAATTACAGGAGGTCTAACAACTAAAAGTATTAGTTTATCAAGCAGAAGATGAAGAAACCGGACTACTGGTTCCAGCTGTGAGGAATTCAAGGCTGAAATGCTACTCTTCAGTTCATTTTCTAAGTTGTTTTCCATGATCCGCATGTCCCCAATTCGGACTGGGAACATGTGTTCATCCAGAGCATTGACAAGAGCAAAGAATTTGTCAAGGTAAGGATCCTAAAACAAAGAACAAATACAGAGCTAAACAATTCTAACCATGTTAATTATCAAACCCACACGAACTGGAGAACATCAATATTTCATATTAACTGATAATGAAGAAAAGCACATACAAGTATATATAAACAATTATTCCAATCTAATATATGCCTTCTTACTTATCATTCTAAAACAGTCATCTCAAATACCATCAGTTACTCAAGAAATGAATCTTTGAGAGTGATGGAGGATGTCATTTTTTGGAGTTTGATCCTCATGGCAGACACCTTAGTAACCTGCGTCTGTTCCTAACTTACTGTCTCTTAGCTCCTAGTCTACCCTCTTTGTTATATCATGCAAGACAGGAGCTAGATCCTTCCACCCATGCTTTTCCCTCATCAGCTGTAGTCTGTGGGGATGATGACATGAAAGACTCATCCTTATTTTTCTAGTGGAGGCTAGACTGCATGGATGTGCACCACAGCAGTGGTGGCTGCCATGTTCCTATGGCAGGTGCTATGCACCAAGTTTCTCTGACGCCACAGAAGGCTGAGCTCCATGTTCCTACATCAGTATCCTCTCCAGACTCTGTCAGTTGTTAGGAGTTTGCTTTGGACTTCTTGATAATTCTGTCTGCTATTTATCGTTATCATAGAATTCTTTTAACATTCATTTAATAGCAAATCATCTTTAATATTTTAACAAGTCTGTATTTTAAGTGGTCTCCATTCAAACTGCTGGTGAATTTGAGTCCTAACTGAACCTTTATGCTGCTATTTAATGTCCCTCCTTTTCACTACTAACACAGTCCAGAACCTGGAAAAAAGAATCTCTAAAACCTTTCCACCTGAGATACCTGGCCTGTCAGAATTAAAATGAGCCAGCAATAGCTTTGCTACTCTGTTTTACCATGTACCAGAAATGAAGAGAAAGAAAAAGGTCCCTAATTGTTCAAAATACATCAATGGCATTTAAAGGGTAGAGTATTCAATGGTAGTTAATGAAAAAAATGTCTAAATCTATGTTTTTAACTAACATATATTCCTAAAGCCAGGAAAGACAACAGAGCTGACATAAATAACAGGTTCAATTCATTTAAGTGAAATTTGATTATTAAAAAACAGTAAACCTCACTTGTGTATGAATGGATGAAACAGCAACAACTTCAACATTAAATACTCCTTTGTGGTTATCTACCCACTTCATACCAGGTAGAGGAACCTGCAAGAAACCAAGTAGAATAATCACACACTTGCAAATGGATTATGAGCTCATCTAACTAAAGTCTAAACCTAAAGGACTAAAAATCCTGTGAAAATATCTACTTTGATTTATTCTTTGGGAATTCTATACATATATACAATGTATTTTGATTATATCTACCCCCTGTTAACTCTTTCCACCTTCCCCTGGGCCCCTTCAATTCAAGTATATATATTGAATTTCTTTTGCTACACACAGCTAAGATCCTGGGTAGAATTAACAAATCGAACATGAAGACTTTGAAAACTGGAATAAAAAACAGATAGGCTGGCAAACTTTGTATACAAGTACTAATAAAGCAAGATTCTTGTTTCATTTGAACCTTATATATCCAAGGTTGGGTCTGAGAGAAAGAGACAAAGAGAGAACTCTACTCAATCAGCATTACTGTGAGGTGGTGGAACCTAGGCGGCATGTCACTGTGGACATGCTCCAAATATCCCATGATTCGGTATCCTCCCCAACTTTTCTGCTTCTGTCCCAAGTAAAGAACTCTGCTCTCCCATCCTTAGAATGCCATGATGTTCTGCCGTCTCATAACTTCAGAGCAGTACAGACACACAAACTATAAGACATTGTAATATTTACTTCTTTTATATTCTTTGTTTCAGCTATTTGCCACAATGATATAAAACTGACCCACTCTACCTTGGGAGTGGTACCACATGAAAATAATGCTTATGGGTTCATGTATTTAAAGGAAAATAGTTAAGAAATTAAGAAAATGAAGAGTAATAAAGCCAGATTTAAACACACACACACACACACATTTTAAGGGCTTTAACAATGATTACCAAGTGAATTAAATAAATAGTTTAGTAGAAAAATTAGTTTCTTAGTACTGAAGCATAGTTACATATAACTTACATTAAGATCTAATAAAACAGTAAAGTTTAAACTCAATAAATGGGCAAGGGCTTTTGCTCAATGGCGGTACACTTGTTTAGGATGTAAAAAATCCTGGGTACAGGAGCACAGACACGGAAAATAACAATTAATAAATGGAACCTCCTGAAACTGAAAAGCTTCTGTAAAGCAAAGGACACGGTCAACAAGACAAAACAGCAGCCTACAGAATGGGAAAAGATCTTTACCAACTCTACACTGGATAGAGGACTGATCTCCAAAATATACAAAGAACTCAAGAAACTTGACATCAAAAGAACAAATAATCCAATTTTAAAAATAGGGTATAGATCTAAACAGAGAACTCTCAATAGACAAATCTCAAAGAGCTGAAAGATACCTAAGGAAATGCTCAACATCTTTAGCCATCAGAAAAATGCAAATCAAAACTCTGAAATTTCATCTTATACCCCTCAGAATGGCCAAGATCAAAAACACTGAGGACAACTTATGCTGGAGAGTATGTAGGATAAGGGGAACACTCCTCCGCTACTCGTAGGAGTGCAAACTTGTACAGCTACTTCGGAAATCAGTATAGCGCTATCTCAGAAAATTAGGAAACAATCTACCTCAAGACACAGCAATACCACTTTTGGGTATATACCCAAAGGAAGTTCAATCATACCATAAGGGCATGTTCTCAACTATGTTCATAGTAGCATTATTTGTAATAGCCAGATTTTGGAAACAACCTAGATGTCCCTCAACCAAAGAATAAATAAAGAAAATGTGATACATTTGCACAATGGAGTACTACTCAGTGGTAAAAAACAATGGCATCTTGAAATTTGCAGGCAAATGGATAGATCTAGAAAAAACCATATTGAGTGAGGTAATGTAGACCCAGAAAGACAAATATAATATGTACTCATTCATAAATGACATAAAGTAAAGAAAAACCAGCCTATAATCCACAATCCCAGAGAATTAAGACAACAATGAGGACACTAAGAAAGACATATATGGATCTAAATATGAAGGAGAAAAAGACAAAATCTCCTAAGTAAATTGGGAACATGGGGATCATGGGAGAGGGTAGAAGGGGAGGATAAAGGAAGAGGGGAGCAGAGAAAAATGTATAACACAATAAAAATAATAAAAAGGGGGAGGGGAAAGCCCTGAGCACCACACTCAGTATAGGAAGGAGGGAATGGAGGGGCACAAGCAGGCAGAGAGGCAGGCTGAATCTTAGATCTATGATCCAAGGTATGGTGGTACATGTCTGTACTAGTAAGGCTAAGGCAAAGGGATCACAAGATGACTGAGGACAGCGTGGACTACATATCAAGATCCTGTCTACCCCTACCACAATCAAAGGAATACAGAGGTTTCTGACTCTATGTATAGAGACTCAAACCGCATTAGACCTTAGCCAGGAAATAGAGTGCAAGCGAAATCAAGAAAATACAAAATTGCAGTAAACAATTATTAAGAGTTTTTAAAATCCTTACTTCAGTTACTATAAGCACTGAAACTAACACTATATATGATTCTTAAGGGTTTTTTTTTGCAAAATTAGTATTCAAAGCATTAGGCATCATTATATTTTCAAGCAGAATTCGTTTTTGTTGTTCTCCACCTCCCTCAGTCAGCTCCTTTCTACTTCTGTATGTCTTTCTGTCCACTCCCACACTCCCTCCTGCTCTCCTCACCAATTCTCTTTCCCCTCTGAGGTCTTAACCTACATTTACTCCCATTGA
>NC_022016.1:66728270-66729134 GCF_000317375.1 Microtus ochrogaster
ACATTCTAAGCTATCTGCATATCAGAGAGAACCCTTGGAGCTTATCTTTCTGAGTTTGGCTTATCTTAAGAAATATGCTTTCCAGAGTCTTTACATTAAGGATATTCCAAGATGGCCCCAGACTCCAGATCCTCCTGCCTCTGCCTCCTTCTGCAAATCCTACAGGCCTGTGCCACCAGAACTAGCACAGCTGCCGGGTGGTCAGAGGTGAGGGTGACCCAACCCTGATGTTATAAGCAAAAGTGAGCAGTCCCCATTATTCGTGAGACATGTAGTATCATGGGCACCCTCCCACCCATAAATGCCTGACACAGGAGGAGGAGCTGGCCCTGGGGTCATACAGAAGAGTAGGGAGGCTGTCCCTATCCCTTACCAGATACAGCACTCCGGGACAGTGGCCCCTGTACCTAGCCTGGGTAAGACAACAGAGCTGTCCCTTATGGTACTGGTGTAGGAGAGCCAACCCTGAGGCCATGAAAGCAGAACACACACTTCCACCCCCACCCTGCCCCTCATTCATTGTTTCAAGAGGTGAATTAGCCCAGGCAAAACATAGAGAATTGGCTGGTGCACCAATCCTACAACTGCCCGGCATCAGGGTTATGACCTGGCCCATCCCAACATCCAACCCATCTATGATCTGCTGGAGCATGTGAAGGAACCTGTCCGGAAGACCCAAAGCTGCAGGACCTCCACAATACAGGATAACAAAGAATATACAAGAAGAGGCCCAGGGCTGGAGAGATGGCTCAGTGGCTAAGAGCATTGCCTGCTCTTCCAAAGGTTCAATTCCCGGCAACCACATGGTGGCTCACAACCATCTGTAATGAGGTCTGGTGCCCTCTTCTGGCCTGCAGACATACA
>NC_022016.1:66729315-66743744 GCF_000317375.1 Microtus ochrogaster
CTTGGACCAGACTCTGCAATGAACACTTACAAGTAAAGATATATGAACAAAGGGGTTGACTGTGTGACCCACTGTATCACATTGCAGCTTCTGTGACAGAGATTCTTTATATTTCCCCTTTTTCTCTTAAATTTTGTTTTATTGGGGGGTTTTTGCAGGGGTGGAGGGAGAATGTGAAAGGATGGGAAAATGAATGGGGATCAAGATACAAGATGTAAAAGACACATAGAATAAGTAAAAAGAAAGTTTAAAAAGCAGGATCTAGAGTTGTTTATTATCACACTTTTTTAAAAGTTTAGCATATCATGAATCTAGCATACGAGGTAGTAGGTTTCACTATAGCACCTTCATATATATATTCCATTATAGAACTTTTATTCTTATTTTTTAATTTATTATTTATTGTTATATGTATGGGTATCTCGCTTGCATGCATGTCTGTGCATCATATGTGCACAGTGCCCATGGAGGCCAGAAGAGCATCTGATCCCCTGGGACAACAGTTAACTGGCATGTGGGTGCTGAGAATCAATCCTGGGTCCTTTGGAAGGGAGCCACCGCTCTTAACCACTGATCAATCTATTGCTCCAATTCCAGAACTTTTATTCTTGATTCTCGGTTCAGGTATTACTTACCCACACTATGCACTGTTAGCATGTTCTTATATGAACATAAGTACTATAGCTCCTACAAGAAAACCATTGGCTGTCCTTCAGAAACTGATCATGCACATGAAAATTATCTAGCAAAAATAAATCCATAACTTCCACCAAAATACACTTTCTTTTAAAAAAAAACTTCCTTTGAAATATGCTTTGTCTAAAACAATAGCAAAAAAGAAAAGAGTACAATGTATTTACTCTTAGGAAAAAGGCCATGCTTCTGCATAACAGAGCCATATAAACAGCCAGCTGGGAGTAGAAAGCATGTACTTTTGCCATTGATTGTTCATGTTTATCTGTTTCTTGTCTGTACAAGATAGCTTTCATGAGGGTAGGATTCCTGTATTTGCAATGGTACTTAAGTCAGTGGGTGAGCATCTCTGAAATGAACACAGCAATGTCTTAATGACAATGTCCTTTGCTTTACAGAAGCTTCTTAGTTTCAGGAGGTCCCATTTATTCAATGTTGCTCCTGTCTGTGCTACGGGGGTTATATGTAGGAAGTGATCTCCTGTACTCATGTGTTGCAGTCTACTTCCCACTTTCTCCTCTATCAGGTTCAGTGTGGTTGGATTTATATTGAGGTCTTTAATCCATTTGGACTAGAGTTTTGTGCATGGTGATAGATAAGGATCTATTTTCATTCTTCTACAGGTTGACATCTAATTATGTCAGCACCATTTATTGAAGATGATTTCTTTCTTCCATTGTATACTTTTAGCTCCTTTGTCGAAAATCAGGTGTTCATAGGTTTGTGGGTTAATATCCAGGACTTCGATTCGATTCCATTGGTCAACATCTCTGTTTTTATGCCAATACCAAGCTGTTTTCATTACTGTAGCTCTGTAATAGAGTTTGAAGTCAGGTATGGTAATGCCTCTGGAAGTTCCTTTATTGTATAGGATTGTTTTGGCTATCCTGCATTTTTTTGTTTTTCCATATAAAGTTGATTATTGTTCTCTCAAGGTCTGTGAAGAATTTTGTTGGGATTTTGATAGGGATTGCATTGAATGTATAGATTGCCTTTGGTAGAACTGCCATTTTTACTATGTTGATCCTACCCATCCAAGAGCATGGGAGATCCTTCCATTTTCTGGAGTCCTCTTCAATTTCTTTCTTCAAAGCCTTAAAGTTCTTGTCAAATAGATTTTTCACTTCCTTGGTTAGTGTAACTCCAAGATTCTTCATGAATCAGTGTGGCAATTTCTCACGAAATTCGGGATCAACCTACCCCAAGACCCAGTAATACCACTCTTGGGAATATACCCAAGAGATGCCCAATCATACTACAAAAACATTTGTTCAACTATGTTCATAGCAGCATAATTTGTAATACTAAGAACCTGGAAACAACTTAGATGCCCCTCAATGGAAGAATGGATAAAGAAAGTGTGGAATATATACACATTAGAGTACTACTCAGCAGTAAAAACTAATGACATCTTGAATTTTGCATACAAATGGATGGAAATAGAAAACACTATCCTGAATGAGATAACCCAGACCCAAAAAAATGAATATGGTATGTACTCACTCATTAGTGGACTCTAGCCATAAACAAAGGACATTAAGCCTATAGTTCACAAGCCTAGAGAAGCCAAATAACAAGGTGAACCCAACGAAAAACATATATAGATCCTCCTGGAAACTGGAAGCAAACAAGATCGCTGGGCAAAAGTTGGGAGCATGGGCCATGGTGGGGGTAGGTGTTGGTGTGGGGATGGAAGAAGGGGGAGGGGGAGAGAGAAGGGAGAAGGGGATGGATTAGGGAGACCTTGGGAGAGTGGGATGGTTGAGATGGAGGAAGGGCAGATATGGGTGCAGGGAAGAAGATATCTATATTAAGGGAGCCATTTTAGGGTTGGCAAGAGACTTAGCTCTAGAGGGGATCCCAGGTGTCCACAGGGATGTCCCCAGCTAGGTCCTTGAGCAGCAGAGGAGAGGGTGCCTGAACTGGCCCTTGCCCCACTATCACACTGGTGATTATCTCAAATATTACCATAGAATCTTCGTGGGGCGATGGATGGAGATAGAGACAGAGACCCTCATCAGAGCAACGGACTGAGCTCCCAAGGTTCAGTTGAAGAGCAGGAGGGAAAAGATGAGCAAGGAAGTCAGGACCGCAGGGGTTGGTCCAGCTACTGAGACAGTATGCCTGTTCTAATGGGAGCTCACCACATCTGGCTGGATCGGGACTGAACGAGCATGTGATCAAACCAGACTCTCTGAATGTGGCTGACAATGGGGGCTGACTGAGAAGCCATTGAAAAAGGCACTGGGACTTGTTTCTACTGCATGTACTGGCTTTTGGGGACCCTAGTCTATTTGGATGCAAAGCTTCCAAGGCCTGGATGTAGTGGGAAGGGCCTTGGACTTCCTACAGGAGGGTAAGTGGGGGTGCGGGACAAGAATGGGAGGAGGGGAGGAAGTGTAAATTTTTTAATGGAAAAAAAATAAATAAATAAAAATAAAAAAAATTAAAATGACAGGGTCTTTCTAAAAAAAAATTAACCAATGATTGAGAATGATGCCAATGTTTGCTTCTGGCCTAGCTACATACAAATACATGTACATACAAATATACCACACATATATGCACTATGCATCCTGGGCTAGCTTCAAACCTGTGTCAATCCTCCTGTATCAGGAGGATTAAGAGTTAGCTTGCGACTACATCTAGCTAAAAGTGTCAACATTTTAGAAAGAAAAATTGCTAATTATCAACGAAAAAAACATTGCTTCATTACATATGTTCACACAGAAAAAAAACAGCAAAGTTTTGTTTGGTAAGCATGATTATGTTTGTTTGGTTCTTTTCTCTTTTTTTCTTTCAGTCTGGAGACCTGAAGAAGCAGAGATGCACTGACCTCAGGAGAGAGCACTGAATAAGCCTGGGGTGGTTTCTCCAATGAGACCGGTAGGCAGAACTGCCCAGTCTTCAGCCGTCCGTTCTGCAGCATAGGTATCCACTTGAAACGAAAAGAGACACTGTCTGTTTCAGAAATCACTGTGTGGATAGTCTGCTTTAAGAATGTGACACAACCCAAATTTCTCACATATCAACAATGGGCATGCAGCATTCCATTTCCTTGGTGGTATTTAATTAATGAAAGTTCCCAAACTATGACTATTTTAACATGCAATATTTAGTATGGGGCCTTATTATCCAAGGAAGAATCAGTTCTAGAAAAGGCTACAAAATTAATCAATTTAAAAACAGTAGTTGTAAGGTATATAGAGAAACCCATGAATGCTAGGGGGAAAGTAAAACATAATTTATTTCCTTACAGTGACCATAATTCTTGTCTCAAACATAAGAGACAAAATTACTGAATCAACTATGAATTTCATTTTTTGAGCTGGATAAATTACATAATAAAATTGCATTATGACACATCATGCTGACTTTCACTGTGCTTTATCCTTGGCAATTTAACCATAATTTAAAAAAATGTCCAAAGGCTTTAATTTCTTGTTTATGGGTTTCTTTTATTTGTCTTCATTCAAATCATTCTATTAAATCTATTATGTTTATACTGCATTGTTAGGAAAACACTCCGACTCAGAAAACGATCACGTAAACCTTTATGACGTTAACTAGCTAAGGACACCATGAGCATCTGTGATGGGGACGCTTCCTTATAAGTGTGAGTTTAGGCATTACAGATAATCAAACAGGCAGAACTCAACAGAAAACATTCACTGAATACTAAATTTATAAATGTTTTATTATGCATAAGATTCCTTACTATAAACATTAACAGAAAGACTTACTGTGTATCCGACTGGGGTCTCTAGAGGCGTGTTCTGTTTCTGCTGACAGCTAACATGATAAAAGGTAAAGAGCAAGTGATGATGGTCAGTTAAAGTGGCGGGGAGTTTAACCTTGACTTCTTCATGGAAATCAGGAGACCTTCGTGCAAAAAAAATCAAAGAAAAACAAAAAATCAATAGTCAATAATTTGTTCAAATGAATAATTATTACATTTGCTTATCTGAATGATCTTAAGATTAACTTTTAGGTTCATGCATTATTTTTCTTCTACTCCAGGATATTTTTTTATTGTTCTTAATTTCTAAATAATTAACTTCTCCTTCCAGATGAGGGAGCTAACACTGTTTCTGAAGTTGTTCATCACATTTTCATTAATAAGCTAAGGCACCCTACTATTAGAGAATTCATTAATAATCACTGCCTTGGTTCTGCGATCTTCTCATGCTGGTGCTGTACTACATTTATGAACCAAATATGGCGCACACTGCACAGAAAAGTCAAAGGAGTATTGCAGGTATACACTTTCAAGCCATATCACAGGAAAACACCTCCTTTTTATAGGAGTACAATCATCCTTTGGGAGGGGGTATCTTTAAAGATACTTTAACACTATAAAGTTAGGCTCTCTGTGGAATGTTTTTTCTCAAATGTTCCATCGTTAAAGGAGTAAATGTTAGCAAACAGACTACTGCTGACACAAGAAAACAAAGAAAGTCACAATCAGAGAAAGTCCACAAATTGTACTTATTCAACAGCATAAAAGTGCTCCTAACCATTACACTAATACAGAGAATGCCATGCTGGATGGTCCTGATGCTTCATCTCAACTGGTAGGGTGTGGTCTCAAGGGGCACTTTAATAGAATCATGGTTGGTTTTTTTTTTCATAAAACAAATAAAAAGAACTCAGTGGAGGTATCTCAATTCTCCATTCTTGGCATCTTTCCGAATTATATCAATGGAAATACAGCTAAGTCACATGGTTCCAGACACCTTTAAAATGAAGGTTGTCCTTCCTGTAAGGTAGTCTCTGCCTCAGATATCAATCAGCCAATTTTCTTCCTGTCCAAATAAAGCTCAAAACTACATTAACATGTGTGGATTTGATCACAGATACATTAAGTGGAACAAGGACTTAATTAATGATAACAAGAAACAGCTAATGCTAGCTGAAAATCTGATGACTGGCTGAACATTTTTAAAGGTGTGTATCTTATTACTAAGTTCACCAATCACTAATGAAATATAAAAACTTAATTTATATTTAAGCAATGTCAGATGATATTGTCATTTTAATTCCACTAGTACTTAATAATAATGACCCAACCAAACTGAGAAACTTTCAGAAATAGTTATTTTTATAGAAATATATCTCCTGGTATATGGTGTTTGGGTTAATATCTTATGTGAAATCACGTAACAAGCATCTGTAGAAATTACTGATGGTTTCTCATATTTATGCTACATGGTTTTTTTTTTGTGGTTGTTTTAAAGATAAGACAACAATACCCTTAAAGTTGTATGACTTAGTAGGAATATGAATGGACACAGATGTCAAAAGGTACACTGTAAAACAAGGGTTGGCAAATGGTAATAGGCCAAGCCCAGTTCATTACCTGTTCTACAGAGACCGAAGATAATGAATGGGCTTCATGTTTTTAAATGGTTTTCAAGAATCAAAATAATAACAATAATCATATATTTCTTAATATGAAATTCAAATTTAAGTGTTCATAATAAAGTTTTATTAGGACACAGACACACCATGTTACTGTAATATCACCTACTGACTATGGTGCTTTTGTCCTATAGTGGCAGAATTCATTGGCTGCAAGAGATACGGTATGTGGCCATAGGCTTAGAACATACACTGCCAAGTCCTTTGCAGAAAATGTTTGCTAACTCTTGATGTAAAGTACATAAGGTTAACACTTCAAGAACAAAGTTAAACAAATTATTTCAAGTTTGAGATCAGAATAAGATATTTGATACAGGCTTTAAACGTATATAGAGTTTAGTAAACACAGTTCTAAGAAAGGTCCAGAAACAGATGGCACAAAAGGCAGAAAGAGTTTTAAGACTTAAAATCAGAGAACAGAAGTAAAAGGTAAAAGATGTCTAATTCTGAACCAGAAAAGAAGTGGTATCATCATTGAAAATAAGAGAGTCATGAAGACAAACATGGAAACCAAGAAGGGAGGACACAAAAACCAGTGTCTTGTCCATCAGTGAAAAGATGCTTGAGCACAAATGGTCAGGACTAGAAAGGATTTGGAAGCACTCTGTATAAATGCTCAAGTAGAAGTGCTGTCACTGAATGTAGCAGAAAGACACAGATAGGATTGCTCAAGAGGAGTCTACAGAGACTAAGAATTATGAGCAAAGTTTTAGTATTTTGTAGGAACTGCCTATACTTTAAAAAATCATTATAGATAGAAAATCTCAAGAAGCAGACAGAAACTGAAATGTGTACCAGACAGAGATGAGAAAGAAGGAAGGAGAGCACAGAGGCAGGTGTCATATAAAACACCAGGGACAGACCAGCATTTGCTATGCGTGAAGATGAGCTTCACTCTGAGTAGTAGATGGCGCCATGAAACAACTGCGATGGGCAAGAGGCAGGAGCTGACCCGTATTCGGAAGTGGAACAAGACTAGGAGCAGATGTGAGTCACACTGAGCAGGACAGGGGCCACTGCTGCTGGTGACAGAGAAAGAGAGGCAAACAAGTGCGGAGATAATCTGAGGCAGCGAACAGAGAAGTTACGTTGGGCATAAATGTCAAAATATATCTCAAGTTTGACATCCATAATCAGTAAGCTAGAAATGCAGAAGAAAGACAAGCTGTAGGAAACCCCGCAGCTACTGGTTCGTGAGAAAAAAAGTACAAAATAAAACCAGATCAAGATGATCACAAGAAGACTGTAAAAAAGAAGCTAACAGGAGATAAACAAATGACTGTAGCCCCAACATGAGATATAACAGCACAGCTCTGCAACAGCCAACCCAGCAGGACAATTTCATGATTTCCTTCTTAACTACATTCAATAACCACCACCCCTCCCACCTCCCCACCCCCCCACACACACAAAAAAAAAGAAAATAAAAGCTCTCCAAGGTTAGTAATTTCCTATAGAAGTAAAACTGGAGAGCCACTAAAGCAAAGGATGGTGGGATATTGAACACATCACTACTTCAATGGGCTTAAACACAGTAGAGCTCAACAAAATGAAAAAGTGTCTCGGAAAAATAATAGTCAAAGATCAAAGAATCAGAGGCCAAAATATTAATCAATAACCCTACAGGAAGAAATAGAATTTTTTTAAAAAGATGCTTTTATTTTTTATAAAGCATTACATTTGAGACTTCTGCAAAGAAGAACTGTGAATCTACAGACAGAAAATTGTCATTGTGATGTCAGCTGTGAATTTGGCACATTCAGTGCAGCAAAGCATTTGGTAAACATACTAATGTGAGTGCTAACAATGCCACTAAGAAGTGAGTAACTTTGAAAGAAATATTGTAATTCAGTACCTGTTATGATATACTACGGCTGTATAGGCTTCCTTTGAAAACTCTGAACAGCTAGATTTACCAAAGATTACCTGTAACAAATAACAGCATGTTGAAACTTGGTTGTAATAAATGCTGGATGTTTCATATCTATGTAAGAATTTGTATGCTTTAATAACTACTTGAGAAAATGGGCTAAAATGGCCAGTGAAGAACAATGTGCCTACTTAACGATCTTTAAAAGGTTAACTGCTCAACTACAGATTTCTTTTCAGTGACAGACCCATCTGACATTCAACCATTCAGAAAGCTTCTATAATTACATCTCTGTCTACTGAGTAATAAGATACATTTTTGTCCTCTTCCCCTCCCCCACTTTTTGAGACAGGTAACCAAGGGTGGCCTTGAACCCCACATATAGTTGAGGATGGCTTTGACTCTAGCACTGGGATTTTCGGCTTGTGCCACCACACCTAGCTTTTTGCACCCCGGCTTCATGCATGCTAGGCAAGGTTTCTAGCAACTGAACCACAACATCAGCCCTCTTTCCTTTTTCTTAAAAAAAAAAAAAAAAAACCTAAATATTCTGGGTATAAGATATCATTTTGAATTTATAATAAGAAAATTACCAAAGCACGGTGGCATAAATATACTTTACAGAGTGGTGGTAAAACATGAGAGCCATTCTCAAGGTCAAATACCAGTTCTTTATAAATGATATAAAAGACTTTTAGGTCATGCTTTTTATCTTTTACATCTTGTACAGCCTGCACAGTACTTCATAAAGGATGTGCTCCATTTTGGACTTGTGTATTGTATTATTTTTAAAATTCACCACATTAAAAAAAATGTAGGGTACATACACAGAAATCTTAGTGGTAAAACTACTGAGCCAGGAACACAGATTAACTGAAGACTGCTGTCGATGTCACTGGTATGACTACTGTTAACAGTACAGTCAAAAAGCGCCATAGACTGAATGCTGTAAATCTGACTATCTTTACACATGCAGGTCAGTACACGTCTATCATCCAACGGAAACAATTCAGTTTATTCCTTCTGTAAAGGAGGTAATCAGCGTTTGTTTCTTTTTCTGACATTTCAAGCCGGTGCTTCTATTTTAAAGGAACAACAAATACAGTAATTATCCTTTATATAATGTTCCAATTCCTTAGTATGTTTCTTCTTATTTCATTCTTACTTTAATTTGAGATGGGATCCTACTATGTAGCCCAGGTTGGACTTGAATTTGATATGTAGCTCAGGCTGGTTTTAAACTCTTGCTTTTCCCATATCAGAACTCCCAAGTATTGGGATTAAAGACATGCACCACCAAACCTAGTTACCTTAATATACTTTCATAAAATTTTATTTTAGTGCCATAATTACAAACTTTTACAGTTTTGTCATTCTAACAATAATATAATCAAAAATTTATATGAAGATTGCCTGAATAGTCATATTTCAAAAACATAAACATATAAATTATGCCCATACATATATACATATATTTTCATAGCATCCATTTAGACTAACATAAAAATTATATTTACATATAAATAATAACGTACAGATGAAAGGAACACAGCACCCTATTTCCTTTAGAAGCTATCTCTTTTCACAAAGCAAAATATTTATCTATGCAACAAGAACAGAACAAAGTAGAGTATGTTCCATTGTGATCATTGGCATGTATTTTAGTCCCTGAGCAACAAAGGTTGAGCAATAATTAAGAGGCAAGCACTATGATAAGCATCAAGATACAGATATAAATAAGACAAGGACCCTGCCCTCAAGGAGCTCACAATCTAATGCATACAATGAATAGCCATGCAACCGTACTATGAAAGAAAATGCTGTAACATCAGAAAGGGAGGGGTCTAACTGCCAGTACAGGTGGGATGTACCCATTGCTATGTGGAAGCCAGAAATAAGTTAAGACATAGAACACTGATAAGTAAACAATGCAACATTCTTTGACATATGCAACATCTTTCATAAAGCTCAAACACACAATTCATATAGGGTATCTGCTTTTACAGTATATTACCAAGATTAAAACACATTAATTTAGCAGAAATAAGGATCTAATAAAGAACGAAATGTTAATTTCAAGCCTTAGAAATAAATTCCATACCTATTCAATAAATATTTATTCAACTCAACATGTTATATGTAACGATCTGAAAGAACAGGCCCAAGAGAATACAAAGATGAATAATTTGTGTACACTGATGACAAGGAGATCTACAAGTGGATACAACTGAGGCATCAGGAAAGAAGAAAATCTAAAGAACTTAATTAAAAGACAGATTTGGGAGGATAACATAAGGCCCACGAACAATGCACCCATGCTCAGCTAAGCATTCTCATTACACTAACATTGTCTGAGGCTAAATCTGCCATAGCATATGCCCATCTGTTTCCAACTTCAATGGCCCCAATTCATTAGCAATGGCAATTCTGGTAGTCCAGAATCACTGCAGGCTAGCCACAAAAGACTCCTAACTCGTCTACATCTCCCTGACTCCCGCTGGCTTTGCTGTTCTCATCGTTCTCAGGAGCACGGGCCTTCCTCACTCCAGGCTCCTGATGCACTGCCATTACCATTTCCCTCTACAGCAGGACCCTCTTCATAAGCTGCTCGCTTGTCATCTCCTAGTCATCCTCTCCCACCTTTTCATTTGACTCTATCTGGCTTCCAATAACACATATCAAAATTCTCAACATTTGGTAAAAATTTTAATCACTTGATGAGAAATTTTTAAATTACTACTTAGTTTAAAAGCCACAGAGGTGAGTTAATGACAGTGAGATTCAGCCTGGGCAGTGGGAGTTTTACCTACTTCCTAGAAGAATCTAATGTGTACCCAAGATGGTCAGTTTTCTTCACAAAGTTGAAAAGAGCCACATATTTTATTCTCCAGGACCCATCTGTAAATGACAACATCACCTCCTACCTTCCTCACCTGCCATTCATTCTGGGGGGCGGGTCACTGAGGAAAATCAGATCACAAGAGACAAAAGGAAAGTTACCTGTTCTCTGAGAGCAGTTCCTAGTTCTCTCACTGCAGTATGTTCTCTAGATTATAGATTTATTCATCTTTGCATCTCTAGGAGTGCTTAACATAAGCCAAGTACTAATAAATAATTAGAATTAAGCATATTACTATATTAAGGAGTTTCACAGTTAGAAATTTGGTTTAAGGGATCACATTAAATTCCAGTTTACAGCTGCCAGTAAGTGATACAAGACAAAGCAAAGGCTTCAGCTATTTCAATAAAGTATGAAAAAGAGAAACAATAAAGAATGTTTCTTACCGGCATTGCATTACTTGGATCTTCTCCGTACATAAACTGGACTTTGACTGTGATGTTTCTGGCAGAACCTTGACGATTGGCAAAATTAAGACTTTGAGGGTAAATGTAGAGAAGATTTCTGTAAAACCAAAAAGTGTAAGTTATACAGAGTGCATATCTAATACTACTGTGTGTGGAACTTACGGTGAATACTTATCTAAGACTACCGTATGTCTTTCACTAAATATCACAAAAGAAACATGCAAAAATATACAATTACTATTTACCAATGCCTATGCTATTTTCATGTATGTGATGACTAAAGCAACATTAATACACAGCTATCAAATATAATGCCTTGATTTTACAGAAAAACTTAAACCCAGAAAGTTAACTGGTTTTCATATGCAATGGTTAAACATCAAAGCGGAAGACAGATAATAAACCAGCCAGACTACAAACATTCTTTTTCCTGTATAAGAAGCTTCTGAGAATTAAGTATTAGCCAAAACATTATCAAGAATTTAAGACAGTTCTAATTCTACTTATCTCCTCCAAACAGACACAAACAAGACAGACTTCACAATGTTTTTGATATGAATCTGATCAAGATCTTTTGAAGAACAAATTGACACATTATCAATCAAAACTATATTAAAGAAACTGGAGTAATGGCTCATTAGTAAAGTGCTGGTCATGCAAACAAGAGGACCTCAGTTCAAGCTCCAGAACCCACCAAAAGGTGGAGACATGTCTGGAATACCAGCACAGAGCAGGCAGAGACAAGGAGGCCCTCAGGGGCCTGCCATTCTATCATTTGAGCCCTAGGTTCAGTGTGAAATCCTGTCTCAAAAAATAAGTTAGAGAGGCAGGCGGTGGTGGCGCACACCTTTAATCCCAGCACTTGGGAGGCAGAGGCAGGTGGATTTCTGTGAGTTTGAGACCAGCCTGGTCTACAAGAGCTAGTTCCAGGACAGGCTCCAAAACCACAGAGAAACCCTGTCTCGGAAAACAAAACAAAACAAAATAATAAGTTAGACATCAAATGATGAAGACACCCAAAGTGACCTCAGGCCTCCACATACGAGGACATATACATGTGCACACACACACTCGAGCATGTACATAAATATACAAATATATATGTACATATATATGTATGTATATTATAATACAAAAGATACAACCGCCAGGTAGTTACTATAAAATTATTATAATCTACCTGATGTGTATTAGCTATCTTTCCAGTTCATAACTGTACATCTTATACAATTTAATAGTTCCTGCTGTCAACATAAAGATGAAAAACCAAAGTCACATGAATAAAGGGCTAAAAAATGAAAGTTATCTTATGTGAAGACCACCACGTAGGGCTGATGATCAAAATTTTAATAACAATAAGACCCTGAAAACCACTGATGGGGTAATGGAAACAGTTCTAAGGTTTTTAGGGAGCAGCGTGGCAGTATATAACTTCATTTTTTTCCCCCTGAACAGGGTTTCTCTGTAGCTTTGGATCCTGTCCTGGAACTCTCTCTGTAGACCAGGCTGGCCTCCAACTCACAGAAATCCACCTCCTGAGTGCTGGGATTAAAGGTATGTACCACCACTGGCCAGCACTAGTATATAACTTTTTAATGAACATATCTTTTGTAAAGATTTATTTATTATGTACACAGTGTTCTGTCTGTGTGTATATCTGCGTGCCAGAAGAGGACACCAGATCTCATTATAAATGGTTGAGAGCTACCATGTGGTTGCTGCAATTTGAACTCAGGACCTCTGAAGAGCAGCCTGTGCTCTTAACTTCTAAGCCTTCACTTTTATAAACAAGAATAATAAAAATGTACTATAAAAACATAAACTGTCCATCACAATGTTAAGCATCCCAAATAAAATAAAAGTTTGAAAATTCCCAAGTCTGAACATTTTGAAAAGAAATTTTATTCCCTCTGAAAACCAATAAATTTTTTAAATTTACTTTTATTTTATTTTTTTGAGATACGATCTTACTATGTATCATCCCTGGCTGGCTTGGAACTCCCTATGTAGAGCAAGCTGACCTCAAACACACAGAAATCTATCTGCCTCTGTCTCTGTTTCAAGTGTGGAGTGCCATGCCTGGCTTATTTTTTTTAAGTGAAACTTTCTAAGTGTCACATCACAAGTCTAATGATTGAATGTACACGTGTTCTTTAATATACTAAACAATAGATTATTTCAAATATTGCATAAATTTACTCCACAAACAATGTGTATATATCATAAATGAATTCCATTCTTAGATTTGGGTTCTAGTCCCCCAGGATATTTCATACTCAAATAACTACTCAAATAATTAAAGAATTTCAAAATATAGAGCTGTTGTAGTTTCAAGCATTTTGGTGAAAGGATATTAAATTTATGATGGACTGATTAATTAAATCATGATAACAAAAACATGAAGGGATACTATGGGATCACTTGACAATGTGTAGCAGTATTTACTGATATGGGAAGTGATACCCAAAAGTGTGATGGATGAAGGAACAAGTGGGACAAAGATACTAGACTGGAAGGTATAGTGGCATTATCATGTTTATGAAAAATTCAGTGTAGTAACTTATGTTGTGGAATGACAGGGAAGGGAACGGCAAAAAAGGGAGATAAAATTGTATTTCTAAATTACTAATATTGGTGGTATTAGTTTTATCTATCTATCTATCTATCTATCTATCTATCTATCTATCTATCTATCTATCTATGAATGACATTTTTCAGACAAGGTTCCTCTGTGCAGCCCTGGCTAACCTGGAGGTAGCTCTGTAAACCAGGCTGACCTAGAACTCACAGGAACTTCTGCCTCGCAAGTACTAGGATTAAAAGTGTGCATCATATCTTTCTACTTTAAACTTTTTTCCTTAGTGAAAAACAATAAAACTTTCAATGATAAAGGATAGGAATGACTTTGACAAAAAGCATCCATCCATGAATATTAATGAAATAGAGAACAGTACTCAAAATATGACAAGTATACAGCTGTTAATTAACAAAAATGAGAAATCAAAGATGAGTACAACTAGTTTACTATAATATTTATTGATCGCCCCATAAACAGTATATACAATGTTAAGCAATGGGCAGTCATAGTAAGATTTGAACTGATGACTGCGATGGTTCGGCAGGGAAACACACTTGCTGT
>NC_022016.1:66744813-66762542 GCF_000317375.1 Microtus ochrogaster
CACAGAGAAACCGTCTCGAAAAAACCAAAAAAAAAAAAAAAAGAATTTAAAAAATGTAAAGGGTCAATGAGATGTCTCCATGGGTAACAAGTTTCTTGGACAAGCCTGACAGCCTAAATTGAATCCTAGAGCCCACAAAGGCATAGGAGAGACATGACTCCACAGAATTGTTCCCTAACCTTCACAGGTGTGCTCCTCAGCCTGCCCCTACACTAATGATACGTGCTTTAAAATATAGGTAATATTTAAAAGCCATTCCCTAGTCATGGGGACCATGTAGTTTAGTGGGACAGAAATGCCTGTAAACAGACCAAAATAATGAGAGAGATGCAGAAGCTATAGAAGACAATTGTTTAGCTATGGACTTTCTTTTCTTCATTCTTTTCATTTACTTAGAAAGGGTCTTGTGTAGCCCAAATATTCATTCATTCATTCACTCATTCACTCATTCAGTTAGGTAGACAGGTGAGGAGGTAGTTATTTTTGAGAAAGGGTCCCATGTAGCTCACACTGCCTTGACCTTACTATAGAGCTGAGATGGATTTTCAGCTTCCTGCTATTTCTTATGACAAGATAATCCAGGTTCTTACACATTTTCTTCACCAACCAAGAATCAAGCATTTCTCCAATGCGTTTTGGTTATTTTGAATAAAAAACTTTTTTCTAAATTGCAGTTTGAACACTAGTAAGTTTTCAAATTACAGTTTAAACACTCAGTGGAGAGTTAACCTTTACTTGTAGTTCATTTAAATATAAAAAGAATAGTGCTTCAACATGAAAAACATCTGCTGTCTCTGTCTCCAAAGTTCTGGGAATAAAAGCATGCACAACCACACCTGACAATATTGATGTTTTCAATCCAAAGTAGGACTACAGTTATTTGTTTAATCTTTTCTACAGAACATCTATATATCATTTTTCCCATGCTAGGAACCATTCTTAAAAACACTAACTATGGAAGAATTAGAATATATCACTTCATCCAAGAATTTAAGTGACAAACTCCTCAGGAGGTGGAGGCAAAGTGATCATGAGCACAAGGCTAACTCAGTCCACATAGAAAGTTTGAGTCTTGAAGGGGCTATATCTGAGATCCTGGAAGGAAAAGGGGGGAGGGAAAGAAGAAGGGGAGAGGAACATCAACATTTATTCACTGGTTCTACTGCAAGGTTGGCATTTGAAGAGCTCCACAGAAGACAAGCCTGCAAGAACACTAAAAACTCTCATAGTGAAGTTGATGGAAAATGACAAGGAAATTAAACAAAGACAAAGGGGGATAAAATACTAGCATCAAATACTATAAAGTTCTCAGGCACACTGAGTCTGTACTCCTCCAGAACATTTCAAACTAACAAGGATATGGCAGACAAAGGAAAAACTAGCCATTTAGAGGGGGAAAAAGACAAATATTTTACTTTACATGAAAATCAATCCTAGACTAATCAAAGGATTCCATTAACAAAACTATAAGAATATAAGAAAAACTTTTTAAAAAGACTAGTGAGAGAAGGAATTTCTTAGCATAAATTACAAAAAATCATAAAAGACATACATTTTTTAAGTTCTCACAGAAAGTAGTACCATAAAAACAGGTGGAGAAAAAAATGACAAATGGAAGAAACACTATTTGTTACATATATGACAGAGTACTCCCAAAATCACCCAGAAACAAACAAATCGTGTAAAAACACACATGTGCAGGTAATTCCCAGAGACAGGAACATAGATGCTAAAACAAACTAGATGTTGTTGGGGACTCTTATTTTAAGGTGTGTGACTTTTTTGTTTATGTTGCATTTATTTAACTGTGTGAAGCTGTGATGGTTTTGCCTATCTAAAACATCTGATGGTCCTAATAAAGGGCTGGGAAATCAATGAGTAGACTCTGCTTATATCATGTCTCTATTAAACATCTATTTAATTGGGAAATCAGTGAGTAGACTCATGTAGGCAAATATCAAGGCAGGAGCAAGGATAGATAAGGCTGGCAGACATAGAGTATAAATAGAAGTATACTATAGATTATAAATAGAAGAAGTGAGAGGAAGGACGAGAGAACAAGGGGAGGAGGATGTCAGGGACCAGTCACCCAGCCAGTCACGGAGGAAGAAGGAAAGTAAGATACACAGAAGGAAGAAAGACAAGAGCCCAAAGGGAAAAGGTAGATGGATTAATTTAAGAAAAGCCAGCAAGAAATAAGCCACGCCAAGGCCAGGCGAGTATAAGAAAGAATAAGCCTCCGTGTGTGATTTGAGAGTTGGGTGGTGCTCCACCGCGCACGCTCACACACAAAAGAGCCAAAAAGCCAAGAAAGAGTAAGAGCAACAAGATGTATATATGCCCATTAGATTGAGCAAAACTGTCTTTTTCACGGAAAGTATACTGGTATGTATGTGAAGAAGAATCTCAGGAAAGCAATCATAACTTACAAGTCTGTGCCTACAAAATATATTCCCCATAAATACAGAATATAGTTTCTATGTAAACTGTTTATAAAGCAGAAAATATCTGTGGATCAAAAACAGGCATGATTAAACTAAGGTGTCTATAAATAGGAGCCAACAAAAATACAATATTGTTGAGTCCTTAAAAAGGACATGGAGATTTCACACTTTTAATCTCAATACTTTGGAGGCTGAGGCAGGAGGATTGGGAGTTCAAGATCAGCCTAGAACATATAACAAGATTGCCTCAATAGAAAACAAAAGCTACAAGTAAGCTATCATGTTAAATCTAAAATTATTTCTACATAAATAAATTCTGAAAGAAAGTGGTCATGGGCCACTATCAGTGTATGTGACATGAACTGCATGTTCTGATTTCTGTTAGAATATATATATTTAGCTAGTTATTCAAAAAAATCTGGTATAGTCGGTAATAATAGAGCAGTCAAATTCTTTATTTTTATAGGTTTTAAAATACCCAAGTTTGCAAAAAATAAAATCCAACAAACTATGCAGCACGAGTTCATGAGCGTGCATGGACACACACACAAACACACATACAGTTTTTGCTCAGTATTTGAGCACTTACCTTGAATATGTGAGGCACTGAATTCAACTGTAAAAACATTGCCTCAAACTCTGGATCATAATATGATAGCTTTATTTGCTGTTTTTCAGCTTCCTGGGCTAGCAAAATGCTATACAACACTCTCCTGGTGCTAAGCAGTGCCAGTAAACTGAGGCCCTTACTCAGACATGGGGTAACTATAAAACAGAGGTGATGTGCTATGATGGTTCAGCAGATTAGCTGTGCTAGATGCATTTTCTACTTACAGAATTCTCAGGGAGGGACCTGACCATAAGTCAAAGAGCATGTCTACATATGTAGCCCACTTTGTATTTCTTTAAAAACAGAGTGTCATTTGTCCTGTCTAGTCTAGAAATTTCTATATAAATAAACATGAATGATTGTGATCCCCAGTCTCCACATCCCAAGTGTTACTCTACAGGAAAGCACAGCCAAATGAACTCTGTCCCAAACCTCTAACCTTACATTGATGTGGGATTCCCCTCTGTATGCTTTGAATAAGCTTTATTACCATTGGTTAATAAAGAAGCTATTTCGGCCAATGGCTTAAGAGAGTAAAGCTAGGTAGGAAATCAGAACATAGATATAGAGAATGTAGGTGGAGTCAAAGAGATGCCATGTAGCTGCCAAAGGAGAAAGACAGCCAGAACCTTTACCCATAAGTCAAAAACACATGCTGATACACAAATTAATAGGAAAGGGTTAAGAAATAAGAGCTATCTAGAAATACACCTGAGTCATCAGCCAAACAGTGTTGTAATTAATACAGTTTCTATGTGATTATTCAGGTCTGGGCAGCCAGGAAACTAACAAACGGTCTCCAATGACAAAATGGTGTCCACCATCTGGGACATGGATACACCTAAGACCTAAAAAAGCTGGAAAAAAGTGGGGAGCTTCTAGACCCACAAAAAACGGAGTCAACTGTAGCTTCTTGGTATCCACATTTTTTTTTCAGATAGACTCTGTTTGTGGGCAGTGAGCAGAGGCAGGGCTCCTTTAAGAGAAGACTTCCTGACTCAGCATTAGCAGCAAAAACCATATGGCTTCTTTAAAAGAAGGTTTCCTGGTTCTCACTGGTAGCATGAACTCTGGCTCTTTCAGGAGGTCTACACTTAAATAGGGTTTGTGAGCAATGTGCTACTAGCTGCTTAATGGCAACATAGACCCACTGTATCCCTGAAGCTGGGGCAGTAAGCATGGCTAGCAGAGGCAGTGAACATGGCTCTGCCATGTTGGGTAGAGCCAATAGGCAGGGCCATAAAGTTGGTCCTAGATATGTCTGCATAGCATTTAGGTTTTAAAAAAAAAAGGCGCTCCTGATCATAAAATGATAACAGATACATAGTAAAGACAGATTCAGGCAAAAATAAACCTCTAAACTGGTAACAGTTTGTTTAAAAATGTACATAGGCTTGAGAGAGAGGAAAGGGGGGTATAGACAGTAATAGAGTAGAAAAATAAGCCATGTAAAGATGAAAATACACAAAGAATCTGGATTGTGTATATTATTGTGTTTTCTTTAAATTTTTGACTGTTAATGAGCTAAGTACAGAGAGACATTTCATTGTACAGGCTGCTAAACTAAACTAACATACATACTTTGATGGTATCTTGACTTCAAAATTTGGGCTAAGGATATGTTACTTTGGAAAAGAGGTTCTGCTTTTGTTTCCACAGAGGATAAGAACCTGTGGATTCCATCCAGGCTAATGTGGTTTGATGAAATAAGAACCCCCCCCCCAATAAAAGACCTCCTTAGTTTTCTGATAGTTTTCCTAAGTAACGATAAAAGATAAATAAGATATGAAACTTTAGACTCACAAAGATAAGATAGATAATAGTGTATTTTCTCTAATTTTGCTAGATTTGAACAGACTAAATATTGTAACTGTAATTTTTGCTTGATACCTGTTTTGTTATATGTAATTTTACTATGTTAAAGTTAAAACCTTCCTTTTCATTTAGGCAGAAAAGGGGAGATGATATGGGATTCCCCTCTGTATTTGTGAATATGTTTTATTACCATTGATTAATAAAGAAGCTGTATTGGCCAATGGCTTAGCAGAATAAAGCCAGGCAGGAAATCAGAACACAGATATATAGAGAGAGTAGGTTGAGTCAAGAAGATGCCATATAGCCAAAGGAGAAAGACGCCTAGAACCTTTACTGGTAAGCCACGGCCACATGGCAATACACAAGTTAACAGAAATGAGTTAATTTAAGATGTAAGACCTTGCTAGAAATACACCTGAGTCATCGATCAAACAGTGTTGTAAATTAATATAGTTTCTCTGTGATTCTTTGGGTCTGGGTGGCTGGGAAATCAATGAGTAGACTCTGCTTATATCATGTCTCTATTAAACATCTATTTAATTGGGAAATCAGTGAGTAGACTCTGCTTATATTATGTCTCCATTAAATATCTATTTAATTGGTGCTGTTGTTCTGATCAGAGAAAGGGGGAGCGAATGTCTTATCTAACATTTTTCTTTTCTTCAGTTCACATTTCTATTTATCCATTTATATTTTTTCTCAGATAAATATCTTTAAGCATTTCTAACAAACATATTACATTAGACTTCCATTTATCTACAAGGTAAGCATTCCAAAATTCAGGGGATCCAAAACTCTTTTCAGACCACTGCATACATGTAATATGTGCACGTGTGCGCACACATGCACACCCACACACAAGCAAAACATTAATAGAGAAAAAAAGGTTTTCTTTTTTTGTTTGTTTTTTAGTTTTTCCGAGACAGGGTTTCTCTGTAGCTTTGGAGCCTGTCCTGGCACTAGCTCTTGTAGACCAGGCTGGCCTCGAACTCACAGAGATCCACCTGCCTCTGCCTCCCGAGTGCTGGGATTAAAGGCGTGCGCCACCACAGCCCGGCCAAAGAAAGGTTTTCTTAACTAGGCAAAATATTTTGTTTCTAATTTGAAATTCATTTTATCTTAATTCCTCGTAAGCTGGGAAAGCAAGTGGTGTCTGTGATTCATGGAACATAAGCATGCTAAGGCTGGTCAGTGTCCTAGAATTCTATGTGGCTAGGAAAATTTGAATTTCCTAGAAATAGATTCTTAAATACTAAGTTTGCTTAACAGTGTTTTATTTGTTTGACTTAAGTTTCTGTTTTTCTAAATGACTGGATATATTTGACCAGGGTTCTATTTAAAGGGCTCCCTTCTGGGGACTGGAATGAGGGCTCAGTGATTAAGAGCACTGGCTGCTCCTTCAAATGATCTGGGTTTGATTCCTAGCACTCACATGGCAGCTTATAACAGTCTCTAATTCAGTCCTAGGGGATCAGATGAGCATCTGCAGACACACATGCAGACAAACTACTCTCGAGCATAAAATAAAATAATTTCTTTCAAAAGGGGGCTCCTCTTTATAATCCCTTTTTTACAAGAAAGCTGCAATAGCAAAGCAGTCTGCATCTGCTACATACAAGTTTACACTTCATTATATGTAAAAATCTTTTACCCATCCCATAAATATTTATTGTTCCTATAAGGCATAAGGCATTGTACAAAGGAGGTAGGATATAAATTAATAATCACCTAGCCAAAAAAAAAAAAAAGGTTTATAGTGTAACAAAGTAGAGAGATTGGCTCATCATGCACCTTAACTAGGTGGATGTAATTCTGGGGTCAATAGTTTTAAACCACAAAGGCTAACAGCTTAGTCAAGAAAAGTTTCGAAATATGCCCTGTATGACCAAGGATCACTACCTTTTACTATGAAAGAAGAAAATGTAACTATTCAATCTAGTTCAACATACACTTTAATACTTCATGACACGCATCAGTGCACAGGACATTCAACTAATTAGCTTCCATATTTATTAGTAGAATTGTATGGACATGTCTGTTTATTATTTACTTCCACCAAGAGTACTTACAAAACTCTGTAATACATACTTAAATATAGATACACACAGGGTGGGCTGAGGAAATTGCTCAGAGGGAGAGTGCTCAACTTGTATGCTAAGGTCCTAGGTTTTCGAGGCCCACCACCACCCACATATACATTCTAAAAAGAAAAGAGAAAGTATGCACATATACACGATAATCAAAGGAGATATTTCCTTGCCAAGATTCAAGAGAACAAACCTCTTCAGCCTAGATATCAGCAAAATTCCCATGTCTGCATAATCGCACATCAGTTCTCACCAATAAACAGTGAGCTATAACCACATTGTTTCTAATGACAAGGAATAGCTGATACACGATATTTAGTGCCTACTACACAGCAAGTAGATGCCCGTGATTTAACTAACTTTAATTTTTTCACAACCCTAAATGAAGTATTATCTCCACTTGACAAAAGAGGAAACAGAGAAAGCAAATAACGTGACCAATGGCGGAAAAGCTGAAGAGCAGCAGCCTCAGGATTCCACTTGGGGAGCTGTGCTCCAGAGTCATGTTCATAACCTCCATGTTAACCATGTCTCTAAAGAAAACGCCAGAGTCAAACCTTTGATACTTAGTCACTCAACAACAACAACAACAACAACAACAACAACAACAACAACAACAACAACAAAACCAACTCTATTTTATGCCAGGAATGGATATTTCTATGAATTAAATTTTAGAAATGGTGCAGTTTGTAAAATTTTGTCTGACAACTTAATTTACAAATCTTTATATTACATAAGCATGAAGGTTGGAAAGATGGTTCATTAGGGCAGAGCCCTGACCGCCCTTCCAGAGGACCCACATGGTGGCTCACAGCCATCTGTGACTCCAGTTTGAGAGACTCCAACGTCATCTTACCTCGACAGTAGTACACAGACATGAACAAAGGCAAAACAACTATACATTTTAAACATTTTTAAAGTTATAGACATGATCCTGATGTGTGATGGTAAATGCCCATAATCTCAGCACTAAAGCAGAAGAATCACCACAAATCTGAGGTTAGCCTGGGCTACAAAACAAAACAAAGCTACAGATTACAAAGTACAATCATCTCAACAAATAAGGAAACTGCTGCATGGGGAAATTAAATAATTTGTTTAAGGCCAAAACACTAACTTTTAGAACCAGACAACGATGAGACTCCAGAACTCACACTCTTAATAATTTTACCATGTCAGCTTTCCCAAATATTTTGTATTAATATTAAGGGTGATAATAGTGGTTAATGCAACAACCACCTATAGCTTAAGAGCTTACTATTTTTCCTTTTAACATCAACTGGAGACACTGGAACATTTACTCTTTAATATACTTTTAATCTTTAATGTTGTTAAATTTATAGTAACAAAATTGTTATTAAGATCACAAACTTCAGAAAAATATATATTGGGCAAATTTTCTCTGCCACTGGAGGCATTAAGATTAATTCTAGTTTATATTCAGATGATTACAAGTCTACTGCTACTTCACATGGAATAGAAACTATGACATTGAGACATGAAAACAACAGAAAGGGAGAGAAATGTCTTCACTGACAAGATGTTGGGAATTTTGGGATGATATACAAGAATGGTTAAGACATTTGGGGAGTAAAGACATTAACCAGTAGCTATCATGACAAAACAGAAATATATAGTTACATGTTGGCGGACACGAAATACAAGTTACAGCAACGACAACCATAGCACTGCCACAGCACTGGGAAAGGTTTCACAAAAGGCTTTGGGGGAATGGTGGCTGTTTCCAGAATAAACAAACGAGAACTAGGGGTACATATAGTTAATTCTCCTCAATTTTAATGACAACTTATCCATCAAAAGTTAAGGTTTATTTGTAAATCTCCTATAGAAAAAGAAATACTAAAATAAACTTTTAAAAAGTGGGTAGATACCTTAGTACTGAAAATATAATTCTTAATATGGCAAATTTAAATACCAATTTTTAAAATTACCTCCTGCTAGTTGCTCATTTCCTTGATTTCATTGCCATCGATCTAACTCAATATGGGGAGGGTTACATTCGTGCAAGTCAGCACAGCTTAATGGTTAACCACATTTAGCTGCCAGCTATGTGCACGCTGCAAACAGCCGTGTATATAAAGTCAAGAGGTTCAGCTCTCCTTACAGGAGGAAGTAGGTCCAAATTGCTTAAAATTGAATAGACAAAAATGCACACAATTAAAATATTTCTTTTTATTGTTCCTCTAGTAATTTCGTCCAGAATTGATACAGACAATTCATCATTTGAGTCTGTATCTTCAGAGCCAAAATCAAGATTTGCTATGTTAGATGATGTCAAAATTTTAGCCAATGGCCTCCTTCAGCTGGGACATGGACTTAAAGATTTTGTCCATAAGACTAAGGGACAAATTAACGACATATTTCAGAAACTCAACATATATGATCAATCTTTTTATGACCTATCACTTCAAACCAACGAAATCAGAGAAGAGGAAAAGGAACTAAGAAGAACTACATCCAAACTACGAGTCAGAAATGAGGAGGTGAAGAATATGTCACTTGAACTCAACTCCAAACTTGAAAACCTATTAGAAGAGAAAACCGCGCTTCAACAAAAAGTCGGTGCTTTGGAGGAGCAGCTAATGAATTTAATTCAAAGCCAACCTGGGACTCAGGAGTACCCAGAAGTGACGTCACTTAAAGTAAGTAGAACTCATAACTATTTTCCATGTGGATTTTTAAAAATACATCTTAAAGAAATACTATTTTAAATACTCTGCCATGTGAGTAAACTACTTAATACTTTCCAGAAAGAAATTTTACTAGGAAATAAAATTTTCCTCTGTAACTTCAATTCAGTTTTGGTTGCCTAATATTATATTTGAAAATAGCTAAAATATATATTTCATATGATGATTAAACATCAGTTGAGCAATAAAGTTTATAACGTTCAATTATTATGTTACTACTAATTATTAGAGGTAAAAAAAAATTTTAAAAATTAAATTTACTATTCTTCCATAAACAAAAATAGATTAATACTGCAAATGGTATGTTTTAATTCCTTTGAAACATTGTTTCTTTTAGTTTAAATAAAACTCAGAAAATTTTAAAAATGGTCATTTTGAATATAGTAACAAAAGTATATATTATTTGAAAAAACACAGGACAATGATAGCCAATGTTCACTTTTCTAACCCACTACCAGTTTAAAATTAGATGACTGTTAAAAATGAATAAAAACTTAAAAAGACAGAGAAAATTTTAAACAAACTACAATCTGTGTGCAGAGTTTTGTAGAACAGCAAGATAACAGCATCAAAGACCTCCTCCAGACTGTGGAAGAGCAATATAAACAATTAAGTCAACAGCACAGCCAGATAAAAGAAATAGAAAACCAGGTAAGTCAGCCTACTGCTCTTTTCGATCTGCTGCACTGGCTGATGTCAACACGGGCTGTTAAGACAGCCCTCCACAGCTAATCATCTGCTTGCAAACTTTCTATGCAACTGGCAGCTAAGCTGTCCTGCTGTTTCCTCACATGTGCTACAAAGCAAACAGCAGAGCCTATCATATAAACTGTGAGGAAAAAGGATTCATAACTGCGTGCATTAAAGTGATCCGATTGGATTTTAAAGCAGGTCCTGAACCTGTTCTGCTCAAAACACCCACAATAGCTTCCTGTCTTACTCATCACTACCCTGAGAACCTGATCATCTCACTGATTCTATCTCACTGGTTTCCTTGCTGTTCCTGAAGCACATGAAACACGCTGCCCCAGGACCTCTGCCTAAAATGCTCTTTTTTTCAGGTATCTGCACTTCTCATATACTTTCATCAAATACAAAATGTTCAGTAAAGCTGTCAAGGCATTTAATCAAAAATAAAAGTTCTCCCCAAAAGGCACTAATCCAATTATTTCTCAACATCTTTATATTTAGCATAAATATAAAGATATTTCTTGCCTATCCCTGAATTAAACTGGAAGATCTATGAACCTAGGATTCTTTTCCTATTACTTTATTTACTAAAACCCTTCACATAAAATACTGTACAAACACAGAGTAGACATTCAACATTTGAACTGACCATGGCAATATCATATTTGGCACACAAAAGTTAATAAAGTTGGCCAAGATTATGATCCATACTGTTGGAAAGAGAACATATTCAAATATGTTAAGCAAAGCATATAGCCTTACTGGTTCTTTTCCTTTTAATCAATGTTTCATTTTGTTTGTTTCATTCTCTTAATTTTGTTACTTATTAAACAATATGTTTGATTAAATGTCTCAAGAACAGAATGCATATACATTCTGAAAAGCACTGTTTATTCCTCTTTGCTCCCTTGTAAGAGGTGGGGTCAGACCTTTCTGCACAGGCTCAGCAGGCACCCTGCCATTGAGCTCTATTTCCAGCCCAGTTTATTGTTTTACCATAGAAAACATTATAAAGTCAAAGACAACGTGTACATAATTGTACTTTTTGGTATCCTTACCCAGAATTCCTTAATTATATATTCAATAGTATTTTAAAAGTAGATTTATATTCTTTTATCAGCTCAGAAAGACTGGTATTCAAGAACCCACTGAAAATTCCCTTTCTTCTAAATCAAGAGCACCAAGAACTACTCCCCCTCTTCAACCGAATGAAACAAAAATTATAGAACAAGATGGTAAGATAATCTGGTGGGGTTCATCTATATAATTCCCTATTTTTAGGACCTGATCTAAACTAAAAAAAATAAAAAGACATATATATCAAATACCATCACCAAATGTCAACTTAATTAGATACTGGTTTTTTTAGTTTCTTTTTTCTAACATTTTAACACTATATATGGTATTAAGATATGAAGCTGATATTAAAAACATGAACTAATTATTAATTTCATAGAGAGAAAATGATACTGCAGGTGTAGAAAAGGAATAAGCTCATGTTTATAAGAGACTTAGAAACCTATGCAAGGGGCCTAAAGTCATTATTTAAAAATTACTTTCAAAAGCAACAAAGTACAGTCATGTGTATAAAGAAAAAGTACACTTTTAAAAACTGATGAAGATTATGAAATTCTTCTCTTCAAAAATTCTGCTTTCTTTTCTGCTTAAAATCTTTTACAAATATAACAAAAGTTCCGGGGAACAAAATCTCTTATTTCCAGCTAGTTTTCAACAAAACTATATATTCCCAACAATTATTCTTGTTTATGTAATTCACATAGGAAATATACCTGTTTGCTCTCTTCCTGTATGTTCACTGCTTCTACACATCTGTAGATTCTAGTTATGAACCAAACCCTGTACTGAACTTCCTCTACTTAATATTCTTAATATGCCTAACAAATTAGTAATGCCTTTTTTTTTTTTTTTTTTTTTTTTTTTTTTCGAGACAGGGTTTCTCTGTGGCTTTGGAGCCTGTCCTGGAACTCGCTTTGTAGACCAGGCTGGTCTCAAACTCACAGAGTAATGCCTTTTAAAATTCTCATTTTGTAGATTTTCTTTAAAATAAGTAAGTTGGAAATGTTATTTTAATGTTAGTTGGATAGTTTGCTGTCTAGCAAATATGCCTTAGCATAAACATTACTGAACAGTCACACCAATTCCATGAAACAGCAACTCCATCGAGCTCCAAAAATATTCTACTCCTAAACATTACATTATTATGTTTGTTAATTCTAGACCTTCCTGCTGACTGCTCTGTCATTTATAACAGAGGTGAACATACAAGTGGTGTGTATGCCATTAGAACAAGCAACTCTCAAGTGTTTAATGTGTACTGTGACACCCAATCAGGTAAAACCTGCCTAAGGAAAGAATGGGCTAAAGTAAATTAAAGATATTCACTGCCTATTACCAAGACTAAGCCTGTTATTAATCCACCGAATATGATTATTTCTGCAAATTTGGGACCATAATAAATAATAAAGTACATTACCTTAACTATATAATACCAAATTAACAAATCACCTCCCAAAGTCACCAATTAAAACCAAAGTTAAAACACGGCCATTTTTCCCATTAATATTAATCTACTAAGAATAACTACATCCATTAACACCCTCCAGGTAGCCCATGGACATTAATTCAACACCGGAAAGATGGGTCACAAGACTTCAACGAAACGTGGGAGAACTACAAAAACGGTTTCGGAAGATTTGACGGTAAAATGATTTCCTTGTATTATTCACTTATCTGCTAATTTAACAATATGAACTGGGTGTACTGATATAGGCCTGAGATCTTTATTAACACTATTAACATTATTCATTTATCTGCATATTTAACAATATTGACTGGATAAACGCCTGAGATCTTTATTAACACTATTAACATATTCATTTATCTGCATATTTAACAATATTGACTGGATACAGGCCTGAGATCTTTACATTATTAACATTATTCATTTATCTACTAATTTAACAATATGAACTGGATGTACTGATACAGGCCTGAGATTTTAACCCTGGGGGTGGGGGACTGGAATGAAGCAGAGGATGGAAAGTTCAAGGCCAGTCTGGACCACACACTGAGATCCATTTTCGAAGAAAAAGAATATAAGTTAAGAAACAATTATATAATAGACAATGGAAATGTAACAATAAACAAAAAACTAGTCTTCATAAAACTGATTGATAAATTTTACAGGTTAGCTAGTACAATTATTTCAATTGTACTTATCACTAATACATGTCTGCTCTTAAGTATGCTTGTTGAAATTTAATTCAATAGTTCATGATTATCATAATTGTTATTAGGGAAAAACATAAGTGCCATGGGCTTTAGAGACCGGTAAGGCTATGAATGAGCTGCAAAGGCAGCATTATAGGACTCTTTCATTGATATTTTAAGTACAAGTGACATGAGGTTAAAATGGGGCAGAGCACCTGACTAGCACTACACTGGGGCTGATCCCTGCAGCTTAAAGAAAGTAATAAAGTAAAAAATAAAACAGAGTTAGAACGAACAGGGGAACTATCAGAGATACAGTGTCTAGCTACTTAAATACTAATTTCAATTTTAATTATTCAAGTATTATAAATACATACTACGGAGCCGTGGTTCTCTGCGATATATTTAATGTAGAATATTCTACTCTGATCACAAAACTAAACTATAAAAATAACCAAAAGAATATAAAATAAACAGATACTTAAAATCCCAAAAACACATTATGGACTTCTGTAAATGTGTAAGTATTCACTTATAGAGTGGAATGAATCTGCCATTACACCAAATTTTTAAGACTCAGTACTACTTGACTATTTTTAAAATTCTCTACTCACAATACTAGTTAAATCCCTAAAGAGAAGGTAAATTCAGTAATATTTTATAGTCCTAATTCTGAAGCACAATTAATAAAAACCTCAGAGACAGAAATTGGGGTTCAACCTGAAGGTCAGAAAAGCAAAACAGGCAGGCACTAGCTCTTACCTCTACCTCAGGCTAAAAAGCGATTCTTCCCCCAGGGAACTTCAGAATGAGACTGTGACTAAGAACTCTCTCCTCCCATTTTATAATCCTCTCTAGTTCTGGGATTAAGGGTGTGCACCATTACTGACTGACTGGCTTCTATGGCAAGCTAGTGTGGTTACTGAGATTAAAGGTGTGTGTCATTGCTGCCTGGCCTGTAAGGCTGGCCAGTGTGGCTGTTTTACTTTTCTGATCTTTAGGCAAGCTTTATTTATTAAAATACAAATGAAATGCCACTGCATAACCCTTCTAAGATTGAGTTTAACACTAAAAGACTGACAGTTCAGAATGCTCATTGAAACTAATTCCATTTATAATCCTTAAGTGAAGTATCCTAACTCAGCAGCAATGATGAAGTATTCATTTTTATCATTAAATAATGGTTGTACAATGATCTACTTATATAACTGCTGTTTTTAATTCTGAATAAAAAGTTTTAATTATAGAGAAAAACACTAATAACAAAACATTCAAATCTAATGTTTTTGTTAATTTGTGAGATTCTTTTTCTATTTTAAAGTAACTTTGCATTTGAGAAAAATTCTATCAGTATTATCCAAAACTGAATATATAAAAGCATTCTCTTGACTGAATGTAGGCATATTAATTAACATCCAATATACATAAGGAGGTACAAATGAGATATTACTCTATCAATGACTAAATCTTTAAATACCTATAATAATGTAATACTGTCATATATAAAACATCTTGTGAAATACATTTTGAAGCAAAGTTGGGGTTTATCAAGACAAGATTTTAATATAGAGTAAAAAAAAAATTAACAAGGGAGAAAAAGTCACACATAGCCAATGGACAACCAATGGGTGTAGTTCAGTGGAAGAGTCTTCCCCAAGGTGCATGAAGTCAGAGTTAGTGGCCAAAACTCAAAGAAAGTAAAAATAAAGAAAGAAAAAAAGGAAGGAAGGAAGGAAGGAAGGAAGGAAGGAAGGAAGGAAGGAAGGAAAGTAGGTATGTAGGTTCAGGAACAGAGGGAAAGAGAAAGGGAGGGACAGTGTATATATCCAGACACAGACATGAGTTTCACAAAAGTGTGCATTAATAAAAGTTTTAGAAAGGATTTGTTTTGGGTTTTTGAGATAGAGTCTCATGTAGCCCAGGATAGGCTTAAACAACTCTGTGTAGCTGAGGACTGAACAAATCTTTCTGTCTGACCTCCCAAGAGTTAATTAATATTACAAGCACACACCACAATATCAATAATATAAATGTTTTATAGGGCTTCAAAGTAACCAAGGAGTCAGGACTAAAACAACTCATTTACTTTAGGGAATTGAAAAGAATGTTAAAAATTGTTAAAAATTGGCCAGGAAGCATGATTGTACATACCTGTAATCACAGCACTGGAGGGGCTGAGGCAGGGAGATCTCAACTTTGAGGTCAGTCTGGGCTAAACAGTGAGAGCTTGGCAAAGGCACACACAAAGACGAACGAGTCAGTCAGGACCTGCTCTGTAGCTAACAATACACAGGTGTCGCTCCCCCCACACACACCTTTTCTCTTCAGGAGAATTTTGGCTGGGCCTAGAGAAGATCTATGCCATAGTAAAACAGTCTAACTACATCTTACGACTTGAGCTCCAAGACTGGAAAGACAGCAAGCACTATGTCGAATATTCCCTGCGCCTGGGAAGTCATGAGACCAACTACACGCTACATCTGGCCGAGACTGCTGGCAATGTCCCTGAGGCACTCCCGGAACACAGAGATCTGATGTTTTCTACATGGGATCACAGAGCAAAGGGGCAGTTCTACTGTCCAGAAAGTTACTCAGGTATTTCATTAATACCAATACTGTTTTCTTCAAAGTATCCCCCTGCAGTTTTAACTATTATCTATAATATAAATAGTAATCTTAAGTAAGTATTTTCTCCAAAGACAAAAATCTATTTTGGGTTGTAGTTTGAAGTGCTAATTCTGGTCCAGTTGGCAATTTTGCCTATGATACTCCTCAAACACTATTTTGATGGTGTACGTGGGTTACAAAGATGAATATTGGAATACATGCACCTACCACATAATATAGTTTATATGAAATAAAGATATAACCATGAAATACATTAACAGCTACTAGACAGGAGGCATTATCCAATTAAATCACACATCTGTCTTCTTTAGGAGGCTGGTGGTGGTATGACGTATGTGGAGAAAACAACCTAAACGGTAAATACAACAAACCCAGAGCCAAATCCAAGCCAGACAGGAGAAGAGGGATCTACTGGAGGTCTCAGAACGGAAAATTACACTCTATCAAATCATCCAAAATGATGATTCAGCCCACCGATTTAGAAAGCTTTGAATGAAATAAGACAAATTAAAAGGCCAATAAATTAAATATTAAAGTCCTCCCAGATTACTGTAGTATAATAATCTGGTATGAAATCTTTAATGGAAAGCTTGAGAAATGAATTCACTATAAGATCAGACACCATCACACCAATTTAACACCATTTGTCTTTCTCAATCAAACCTCCTACAATAATATCATTTGTTCATGTTTGTGATGTGGGAATCAATTTAAGATAGTGCAAGTCAGCTGGGAGTGGTGGCGCACGCCTTTAATCATAGCACTCAGGAGGCAGAGGCAAGTGGATCTCTGAGTCAGAAGCCAGCGTGGCCTATAGTGTGTGTTCCAGTACAGCCAGGGCTAAACAAGAAAACCTTGTCTCAAAATAAATAAATAAATAAATAAACAAACAAACAAAAACATGGCTTCAAACTAAATCATAACTAATGGGTAAATTCTAATCATTCTTATATTTAAAATCTTGAATACTTCAACTTAAAAAAAGTGCTGTTTTCATGTTAAACTTCAAAAAGTGGTATTTTTACAGGTCTCAAATGCTATCTTACTAGTTTTAGAATTAAATTTGGTCAATTTAGAATACACATCTGTAATAGGAACTTATAAAATTATGCTTCATTTTGCTACAACATGGTCTGGAGTAAATTTTTAAGGCTGTCACATAAAGTTGAATGCAATGGTGGTTTTGCACCATGCCAATGTCTACCAACATGGCAGGTCCACATCATACTGACTTTCAGTGTCAAGAAGACAGTAACTTAGCGTATATTTAGCTTATCTACACTGTGAACATTTTATATACTTCAACAGTTAATACTATACTAGTGATTTTAAGAGACATCTGTCAAAATGAAATAAGAATGAATGCCTTTGTAGCATTAAATGGAAGTTTAAGAAGAATTTTGATGGAGGAAGGTCATTGGCTAATATAGAAACTGCCTTGGCCCATTTTATTGGTTAGAACATAGGTGGGTGGAGTAAACAGAACAGAATGCTGGGAGGAAGAGGAAGT
>NC_022016.1:66762732-66768571 GCF_000317375.1 Microtus ochrogaster
AAGAGGCTAGCCTACGTCCATCCTGGGTTGGAGCTTCATCACGAGTGCCTCAGAGAGCAGAGCTATCAAGTCTGCCCGGGAGAGGGGAACATGGCATCTCTGAGCTCACTTCCTCTTCCTCCCAGCATTCTGTTCTGTTTACTCCACCCACCTATGTTCTAGCCAATAAAATGGGCCAAGGCAGTTTCTTTATTAGCCAATGACCTTCCTCCATCAGAATTTAATATCCCTGGACATAATGTAGAGCCAACATCTTGTGTATTTTAAGTAGAATTAAAAATCATTATAGATTATCATATTTTAAAGCCTGATAGGTATGTATGTATGTTCAAAACATCTTAGACTCTGACATTGCAATATTGTTTCTAAAACAAAATGATTGTTTCTAAAAAGTAATTCGAACTTTAACTCCCCAAAGATCCTTGGATACAAGTATTTGCATCATAACATCCAGCACCTATTAGTGTTTGTTTCAAGTATTTTCTCCATGGTTATAAGATCACCTTGCAGAAGACCTGAATTTGGTTCCCAGCACCTACACTGGGGGCTCATAAGCACTGAAACTCTAGCTTCAGGGGATTCAATGCCTTCTTCTCACCTCCACAGACAAATGGACACAGGTCATATACACATCACATAAATAAAGATGTATCTTTTTATTTATTTTTATTTCACATGCATTGATGTTTTGGCTACATGTATGTCTGTGGAGGGTGTACGATCTCTTGGAGCTGGAGTTACAGACAGTTGTGAGCTGCCATGTGGGTGCTGGGACTTGAACAGGAAGAGCAGCCAGAGCTCTTAACCACTGAGCCATTTCTTCAGCTCTAAGAACTATATCTTAGAAAAACTTCCAAAAAAAAAATTCTGAGTTAAACCAAGTCTTTAAATATAAGTATATTTAAAGTTATACTGTGACTTGCCTCAATCAGTATCTAGCATCATAGCTTACGTTATACTATATCATACATATCTTTAAAAATCACATAAGAGACATATATGGGGGGCTGGAGAGATGGCTCAGAGGTTAAGAGCACTGGCTGCTCTTCCTAGAGGATCTGAGTTCAATTCCCAGCAACCACATGGTGGCTCACAACCATCTATAATGAGATCCAGTGCCCTCTTCTGGAATGCCGGTAGAACAGTGTGTACATTATAAATAAATAAATAAATCTTTAAAAAACAAAAAAAGAGAGACATATATGGTCTGTGTGGATCCTACATTAATATTTTTCTACATAAAAACACAAAAAAATTAAAGCAAGAAAAAGCCACAGAGTTCATAGTTACAATTCAACCTGCCAAAAGTTTAGTTTGAGTTTTACAGCTGAATACTAAAATGTCTCCATGGCAAAAAAAAAAAAACAAAACCAGAAACCCTGGGACACAAATGATTCAGGACACAGCACAGCAGGTGTTCCTTCTAGCTGCTTTCCTCCATTTTCTCACATTCTCAGATGATGGGTTTCATTCTGTTCCCTTTAGAAGTACCAAAATGGTCTCCCCCCACCCGGCCCCCAGAATGCTCAGACTGAGAGATTCTTCTGGAGGAGAAAGGCTTCCTCTTTGCATTTCCCAGAGCATTGATCCTGCCTCACTTCTTTGCCTGGAGAAGATTTTAGCACTGACCCACGGTTGTGGAACCCAGTGGGACTTTTCCAGTCAGTCCCTTTCCCTTTGCTCTCTCTAGCACTTACTACTAGTCACCCTCCAGTACCGCTACACTCACCAGCCCTCCCTCAGATCCACCTTCAGAAGTCTAGTCCTTCCTCTTACTCTCTGACCACCTCATCATCCTCCCCTTACTTGTTGAGACAACAGTCTGATACTGAACTGGAGCTAGCCAGTCAAACAGCTGCGGAAATCCACCTGTCTCTGGCCCCCAACACTGAGGTGCCGGGGGGGCTGCCATACCTGGATGTTACATAGTAGGTGATGGGAATTCAGACTCAGCACTCAGGGCTCTGTGATGGAAACTTCACTGACTGAGCCATCCCCCAGTCCCAAGACGGTATTTATAAATGTGACCCTCAAATATTCTGTCTGCACTCATGGACTCTATTTTCCATGGGAAAATTCCCCAACTCTACACTCCCAACCCATAATCTCCGTTAGATCCCCTTCTCACACTGCTTACTAGCCACTTCTCCTCCATCCTGCAGGTACATCACAGTAGCCCAGCCCCTTGCAGTTCTTTTCAACTCCTCTCTAAACTTCACACCCTCTCAACTTTTATATCCATCGGCATCACTACCAGGCTATTAGTCTGGAACCTGGAGAAGGTCTGCATTTTTCCTTAAATTGTAAACACAGCCTCTCATATCCTATAACCTTCTTTTGAAATCTTTCTGATAAAATTTCTTCTCAAGGATTGCCTTTAATCTGATCAACTCCTAGCCCACTAATTATCAATCATACTATAACAAATTTATAATAACACATTGTGACTCTTTTGTTTAAGGCTATCTACTATAGAAATACAACATCAGTTAGTAATTAAAAATATTCCTGTAATTTTCAAATTACAAGTTAATGACATGCCACATTCTCTTAAAATTTTACTGGACTCTTACTTTAAAACATAGTATCTTATTATATATGAATCATATCTCATACTCTATATATCTACCTCCATATAAAAAGTTATTTTCTCCAAAAATCTCCTAAGTAGAAGTGATGCTCCCAAAAGGTGCCATATTCATTCTTGTGGATCTCACATAAGCCCTATTGCCATACGGTTACGGGACTGTTTTCCAATTAGAAGAGCAATTGCCTAAATAATGAATGCAAGGTCTTTAGCACCTGAGCCCGATCAGTGTTTGAGGCAGCCTAGCTGGCCTCAACCATGCCGCCCATCTTTCTCCGTCTCCTAAGGTCTGAGATTGTACTTATGCACCACCACGCCTGGCTCCTCTTTAACAACTTTACCCCAGCACAATGCTGCTCTTTTGAAATCAAACTTTATATACTTTAAAACATCCTATTAGCAAGGTGGTGGCACATGCCTTTAATCCCAGCACTTGGGAGGCAGAGGCAAGCGATCTCTGTGAGTTCAAGGCCAGCCTGGTCTACAAAAAGAGTTCCAGGACAGCAAGGATGTTACATAGAGAAACCCTGTCTCAAAAAACCAAACCAAACAAAAACAAAACAAAACAAAAAAACTGTAAAACATCCTATTAGTATTTCCCTAGTTAGTCCCATCTGTCTACAATTCCCCCTCTTTCTGACTGGATTGGACATATTTCTATTCTGAGGTACAGGTAATCTTCCATCTCCCACAGCTCTAGTAAATGGTCACTCAGTCTTCCTTGTACAGCACTTGTATCTATTGCCCTCAAATGGCAGCATTACATAGACAGAAAAGTAACCTAGAAGATTATAGTAAAAATTGAAAAGTGGTAATTAAAAGGCTAAGAGCATCAACCTGATCTTAGTGAATTACTGTTAAATCTCACATCAAAAGCTTACTCTTAAGCAGTATGAGAGCTGGCATACACATTTCTCATTCCATTGTCACTTGTTACTGTATGATCTATTTACATATTTTCTCATACAACAGCATGTTTTCATACTGATATCTTTCTAGTAGCACAACTCATGGCAGTTAGCTTACTCATACACTAGTAGAGATGTATTAACTAGCCAATATTTTTTGAATTCCTATTTTATACAACTTATTCCAAATTTGTATTCTTATACATACTGCCTTCTGTACAGAATAACAGTTCACCCCATTTTTGTGCCTAACACTAACACCTACAAGCAAGGCACCATGTACACTACATAGTGATTATCCAACACTGCAGTTTTGAAAACTGAAAGTCGTCAATTGCCCCTTTTAGCAAAGTTCAAAGTGTTTTCCGTGGGTGAAAATCACCTAGGGCAAAATTACGCAATTGGTTTCAACAGTGCAGTTCAAGGCTGTGTGTGAAAGCAAGGTTGACAAGTCCCCCACAATATGCCTTCATAGGGTGAAGTTTCAAATGAGTTTTATAAAATATAAATATAACAAAGAATTCCATGTAAACCATATAAACGTTTTGCTACAGCTCCAATGCTCTAAGATAGTAACACACCTAAAAATGATTAGGTTTACTGAAACAGCAATAAACAACCTTAAAGACATAGAATTGTTGCTGCTCATCTTCAGAGAAGCAGACAAGCTTCAGATTACAATTCCACAACCTGCCAAAACTGCCCCACTGGGTGCTCGCGGCCAGAGAAAGCACTTAAATGGTCTTAGGAACAAAATGTTTAAATACACGCACATATTTATAAAGTCGGATCTTAGGTTATCACTGTTCAAACTCCTTTAAGAAAATAATCCATACAAACACTTCTGGTGGAAATAGTTTAATTTTTAGGGTAAATGAACGGAACTCTTTTCAGGCTGCTCCTGTTTCTAGAACTTTATCTCTCCCTTGGGAGCCTGGGATAGCACACCACCACCCTGAGGTTTTAAAAACACCTGTGTGGCAATATGAACGTGCTAGGAAATCGACCTCTCATGAGTTTTCACAGATTCTCTAATTCAGTACCACTCATATTAAATTAAGAATATAAATAATGAACCACAGCAGTATTAGCAGTATATAACAACTGTGATATTGAGAATGCAAACATTTTTATATCCTAACTATTATGGCTATCTCAAAATACTGCTTAGAAAATAGTATTTTTGATTATATCAGAGGACAGAATGTTTTAGTTTAATTCATTAATAAAGAATATAACTAGATAATGGAACAGGGATTTGTCTCTACTGCATGTACTGGCTTTTGGGGGTCCTAGTCTATTTGCATGCATACCTTCCTAAGCCTGGATCGAGAGGGGAGGGCCTTGGACTTCCCACAGGGCAAGGTACCCTGCCCTCCCTTAGGACTGGAGGGGGGGGGAGAGGGTGAGTGGGGGAGTGGGAGGGATATGGGAGGAGGAGAGGAAATGGAAATTTTGAATGGTATTATTTATAAAGCAATAATAAATAAATAAACACAAACAAAAAAAGAATATAATATTTATCACTTTAATTCAACATAATTGACTTTTTATTAACCCTATGCATTTTATGAACTAAAATATTATTCCAAAAACATAAGATTATAGGATTCACATATACACAAAAATCAAGAATTGCTCTGCAAAGGGAGATCTACCATAACACAAGGACAAGCCATAAGAGGTCACGTGAGTCCCATGTACTCATACTGACCTGGTCGGACTAGCCAAGCTGCACCTTGAAATAAAACATTGGCAAAATTAAACTGGTTCATTATAAGTGTATCAAATGACTCAAAAGAAAACTAGTAACATACAATTTCAAGTAGTTTTTTGTATAATTTTTTTATTGATATTTATTGAGTTCTACATTTTTCTCTACTCCCCTCCCTGCCTCTCCCCTCCCCCTTCAATCCTTCCCCAAGGTCCCCATGTTTCCAATTTACTCAGGAGATCTTGTCTTTTTCTACTTTCTACTTCTCATGTGGATTAGATCTATGTAAGTCTCTCTTAGTGTCCTTATTGTTGTCTAAGTTCTCTGGGATTGCGGTTTGTAGGCTGGCTCTCTTTGCTTTATGTTTAAAAACCACCTATGAGTGAGTACATGTGATAATTGTCGTTCTGTGTCTGGGTTACCTCACTCAAAATGTTTTCTAGCTCCATCCATTTTCCTGTAAAATTCAAGCTGTCGTTATTTTTTTCTGTTGTGTAGTACTCCATTGTGTAAATGTACCACATTTTTCTTATTCATTCTTTCATCGAGGGCCACTTAGGTTGTTTTCAGGTTCTAGGTATTATAAACAAAGCTGCTATGAACATAGCTGAGCACATGTCCTTGTGGCAC
>NC_022016.1:66769486-66788106 GCF_000317375.1 Microtus ochrogaster
TGTTTATGCAGAGGAGGGGGTCCATACAGCCAACTGTGAAGGGCAGTATCATACAAACTGCATGCTTTTATTTTGATCTTCACACTAATAATTACCAAATCTCTCTTATATTAGTTATAGCACATTTGCTAGCCACACTTTAAAAAAATATGAACTAGATAGAAAAACAAAGATACAAAAGTTCAACAGCAAACACAACTAAGGCTATTGTTGGGAAAGAGGGCAACTCTCACAGTCTGCCAAGAATATCATGTGCTTTGTGGACATGTCTCAAAAAACTAGATGTCAATAAAACAGAAGGATTTGCTCAATTAGATGTACCTTGATCTAGTACAAGTCAAAGGCTACAATAGTCATCAAGAAATGATTTGGAACACAAGTAACACTACAAGGGAGCTACTAACTTCTAAGCAATTCCAAACATTTAATAAAATCCCAGTAAGAAAGGGCTCATTGCTGCTAATCCAAACGTAACAACTACACAGGGCCTTTTATGTGATAATATGATAGCATAAGCAATCAGTTGATAGGCTTCACTTATGTGGTTTATTAGTTCTATGTCTTCCAATTCTTAATTGCACCTATCATTTACCACTGTAAAGGATTTCAAAGACTGGGCCTCTTCTCGGTTAATGATACTGAAAACTAGCTCACCAGCTACACAGGGAAAAGCCTGTCATCCAATGCGACAATTTACACTTGCAACCTCAGACCTGGGAGGCAGAGATGGAAGAGCCCTGAATTCTGGGCGACAAAGCAACAACCTATCTCAAAAATTACACGTGTGGTTATCAGTCCCGTGAACACTGGAGGTCCGAGAAAAAGCACAAAACTGGCCAATGCTAACTTTCATAGCCTCCCTTTACATTCTGCATTTTATTTATTATGGGGGAGGGGAGACATATGCATGGCCCATACGTAGAAATCAGAAAACAGCTATGGAAAGTTGGCTCCTTCCTTCCACAATGGTTCTTAGGGGATCAAACTTCAGTCATCAAGCTAACATAGCAAGTATTTTACCCAAAGAGCTATCTCACCAGCCCATCCCTCCTCTTTTTACCTATTTATACCTGCAAAGTCCAGTGTCTTTGTGCATTTCAAATCACCCTCTCTAAGACTGTGCAATGTATGAATTTCTAGGGCACATGGGATTCCATTTTCCCATATTGAGAGAAAGAAGGTCAACTGATCGCAGTTTTAAATAATGCTAACATAGAAGCCCATCTATAGTTTCTGGATGAACTTACTAATACTAACCATTTAAATAATAAAAAGTTCAATCATAAAAATGAAAATCAAATCCAAATAAACAATTTACCTCAAGCACTTACTATTACATATTTATTTACATAATTTGCACAAATTCAAAAGCAAAATCATATCCTTTATAATGTGTAAAATGCACTTCGTTCCCTGATGTATTTACTTGCTGTCCCTTCATGAGGGTATGAACATTAAATCAGACACGCACTTAAAAGTCTCATTCAGCAAGGTTTTCTTCGCTTGGTAAGCCCTGCACTCAACCCCATTTAACTTCTATAACAAGGTTTTCTCAAGTGCTCCTAGCTTCTACTAATTAATATAGATAATATTCTCTAGATGTCATTTATATCCAAGATTCCATGCCCACAGTAAGACATTAAAAATTCTAGAAAATGATGATTCAGATTTTGAGGCAAAGTGTAAGATAAAATTATTCTGGGATGCTTTAATAATGTATCAATCAATAATCCAAAAATGGGAATATTTTATTTTATTCATGACACATGCAATTATATATGTTGCATATCTTTCATCCTTTAGTATGAAGATTATAGAAAAGGAAGCAATACTTAGATTTTAGACCAAATAAGCCTCTTAGTCTCAGCTTAATGTTTTTCTTATATACAAAAATAACATCTCTAAAGTTATAAAATTTAAAAGATGTCTATAAAACTGAATAAACTAATTTAAATGAAAATAATTAGAATAAAAGGTACTAAATCGTTATCATCTACCACTAGGTAGTATCTACAGGAAACCTTAAAACATAAGAAATAAAAAGAATAATTGGAGAACTCCTTTAGAGTAGTGCTTCTCAACCTCCCTGATGCTGTAACCCTTTATACAGGTCCTCATGTCATGGTGACCCCAACCATAAAATTATTTCATTGCTACTTCATAACTGTAATTCTGCTACTGTTATGAATCAGAATCTGATACTCAGGATATATGTGTGACTCCTGTGGGGGTCATGACCCACAGGTTGAGAAGCACTGCTTTGAGTATCCACAAGATACAACAAGTTTGCAAACATAGCATCAGACTTCTCAAAAACGACACCCACAGGCAAGAGAGTAGCGACATTGTCTAGCTGCTGTTAAAAAAATGTACAACTTAGAATTCTGTACCTAACAAAACTGTCAATCTGGGAAGATTCAAAACAAATGAACCCGAAGTGAGGAAACGTGTGTGCTTGTAGTCACTGAGAGGAATGGCTGGGGAGGGAGAGCACCTGAGCCAGGGGCTATGAGAGGCCATCCTGCACAGCCTGGCAAGACCTCATCTCAAAAATAAACCAACGAAATAAAAACATTATCAGGTACATTTCTTAAGGTACCTCCTTTAAAAAAAATCTCTAGGATAAAAAATAGTTAATGAATAATAGTAAATAATGTCTAGAATAATGGTGGAAATGGATAATTGGAAACTGGCTTCTAGACAGAAACTCCATATAGTCAGCCTGGCGACCTTAGAAAGCATCCACTGTTCAACAGCGTCAAGACAGAAGAGGACATTCTTCGCTGCACTCTCAGACATGTAATCAAGTTTCAATGATGAAAGACAGAAGGGTGGGGACAAAATGACGTAGCTCTTCTAGGAGAAAGAACGAGCTGCAGAACAGGAATAAAATTCAGTTGTCTACACTGCTCAGGTGTGGAGAGTTACCTAATACACACAACTAACACCGACACAAAAGCAGAAGAGAGAGCCCTTTACTTGACGATGAACTGTGGCATCAAGACAGGGGTGGGCTGGCAGCAGAACTTACGTCTGTTTTCAGTTTTAAGCCTTATTCTACTCTGTGATCTCAAAGCATACTCATATAATTTTTTTCAGAAAATATTACAATGTAATTAAATAACAATGATAAGCAGAAACATGAAGGAAAGACAACTCAAAGTTCCTAATTTCTATTTTCTCTGACTCTGAGCTACTTCAAGCAAAGGTAAGAGGGAGAAACACAAATTGTAGGTCTTCTTACAGAACCTGCTCTCCTGGGCGGGCAGCAGAGGTGAAGGTCTCTGAATTGAGCAATATACAGCGTTGGTTATGCTATATGCTGTATGTTGGTTATGCTCCATACTCCTGTCCTATAAAGCACTCTCACACATAACTTGTAGAATAAATTGTATTACTTTCTTCCTTTAAATGCTATTCATAAGTACTTGTGGACATATTTGAATGTTTGTTTCCTCATTTTTTATTAATATAAAAACTGAGTATGCCAGGTTGTCATAGACTACACCTTTAATCCTAGTACTCAGGAGGCAGAGGCAGGCAGATCACTGTGAGTTTGAGGCCATCCTGGTCTACTGAGAGAGTTCCAGGACAGCCAGGACTATTAGAGAAACTTTGTCTCCAAAAAAAAAAAACCTGAATAGCCAATATGTAACTTTCCCTAAATCACCCCAAAAGTGGCCCCAGAACTCATAGCCATATCCATGACTGAAAACCCCATTTTCCCATTTCTCTATAGCTTTGTATTTTTAACTCATTGAATAAATATTTATTTATGTGCTTTCCATGTTCTAGGATATTATGGATGCTGAAAAGTAATCTGTAAAATGTAAGTCAGTGCCTTCTACAGCAATTATATTCAAATGAAAATAGCAACATAATTATAACTTCCAGATAATGAATGGTATAGGAGAGTGAGGAAGTGGACCAGTTAGCAGTAAGAAGGTTGAGAACCTTAGGAAGAAGTGTTTAAGTGTGTAAAGACAGGAGAAAAAGCAAGAAAGGCAAAGAGATTCTGATGGTGAATTGCTAGGCAAAACTTTGTTCACGGACAAACAGAAGGTCACTGAGATGAAATGCAGTGAGAAAACAAAGGACACCAAAGTGTAAGATAAAGACAATAACAGAGTATACAGTCTAATACACTACTGTAAAGAATAAATACATTTTCTGCTTCGAATAGAAGCCAAAAATTATAACGTGTAAAAATCTTGTTAGGTACAATGTCAAGAACTGACAGAGATAAAAATGGAAATAAAATCACCTAGGAAGGTACAGCAAAATCTGAGATTAGCAGCCATACAACACAGAGGTCTCTAATCACATGTGGCTTGTAAGAATTTTAAGTGTAGAAGCCGGGCGTTGGTGGTGCGTGCCTTTAATCCCAGCACTTGGGAGGCAGAGGCAGGCGGATCTCTGTGAGTTCAAGGCCAGCCTGATCTACAAGAGCTAGTTCCAAGCCTAGGCAGTTTGGATGCTCAACTTACTAAACCTGGATGGAGGTGGGCGGTCCTTGGACTTCCCACAGGTCAGGGAACCCTGATTGCTCTCCCAGCTGATAAGGGAGAGGGACTTGATGGGGGAGGGGGAGGGAAATGGGAGGCGGTGGCAGGGAGGAGGCAGAAATCCTTGAAAAATAAATAAATTTAAAAAAAAAAAAAGAGCTAGTTCCAGGACAGGAACCAAAAACCAAAAGCTACAGAGAAACCCTGCCTCGAAAAAAATCCAAAAAAAAAAGAAAAAAACTTTTAAGTGTACCTAAAATACACATGAGATGCTGAAAATAGAGAAAAGAATAAAATATTATTTTGCATTATATGGTATTTATATTGTTTTTTAAAACAATTAAAATTATTGCTTTCACCTGATTATAAACATATAGCAACTATAAAATTGTAAATTACAAGTTTTGTTTAACGATATTTCTACCTGACAGTAATGCTCTATATGGTAACTTACACTAGAGTTTTAAAAAGATACAATGGTAAAAAGCATTGGATTGGAGGTACATTTTAAAAGTAGAATCTATGTAACTTGTTGACCAAATGAAATGTAGGTAAGGAAAGAAGTAAAGCACTAATGATTCCAAAAATTTGGGCCTGAGGAGCTTGGGAAATGATAGTAGCACTATTGGGATGGCATATGAGTCCAAACTGAAACTTAAATTCTGTTTTAGATTGTCTCTGAGCTACCTGCTAGACTTCCCAACAGACATGTCAAGTCTTGATCTCCACAATTAATTATTAATAACAACAAAGGAACATCATTCTCAGGCAGTGTGTGCAAAGGCCTAGACAGCAGCTGCACAGTGTTCAGTCTGAGAAGCCGTACATATAACAGCCTGTTGCTATCTACACAACATACACTCCACAAGTGCTGATTACCTACAGCCTGATGCCAGAAGCATATGCATTACATTCGTGTGTAACCCAAAATTCTACTAATACCTAACATTTGAGGAAACATAAATTTGCAGTTCAAACTCTTTAACCAAACAGCCACATAATCAAATGCTGGCCACCACCACACTAAAATGCGATGCTCAGCAATATTTTAAATTTCTCCATCCTTCAGCTTAATTACCTAGAACATGAGGGCTATAGTTTGTAAGGTCATTAACATTATACCTGGCACACAGGCACAGCTTATTACATACATGACAATTATTAATAAAATTGTGCTTTAAGAGTGGAAGGCATAAGAGACAGAAAAAGTAATAAATAAATACATAAGATTAAGAGTTTCATCCTGGTTCTATTTTAATATTAGAATATACAGTATTTTATCTCAGAATTCACCAAGATTGTATATCTTACCTGTAAGTAGTGTTTGGAACATAGACATCCCTGGCAGGAAATTCCAGAATTTCTCTGGTGGGCCTGACTCGGCTGTCAGGGTAAAGCTTCACCTGAAGCAGCTCTGGGGTTAGGCAATAATGGGGATTTTCAGGTGCAGGAGAAATGTCTATCTTCAGCTGAGCTGTGAGAAATACATTATAAAGTCACTGTGAACATAAGTGCTCTGTGATGGCTACCCTTGGGTCTCAGTGCCTCCCAGAGACTTTTCACTAGGGCACAGCACTAACTAGGGCATGACAGAGATGTTAAGGGGTAGGGTCTAGTGGGAGGAAGTTCAACCATCGGAAGTGTGCCCCTGAGAAGCATCCCCTGGTCCTTCTGTCTACTTCCGCGAACCATACACTAAGCAGCTTTGCTGGACCGAAGTGTTACACTTCAGGACTGGTCCCAAAGCAAAGCCGCTCGCCTATCGACTGGAAGTTCTGAAAAGCGGGTCAAAGGGAAACATTCCTCCTTTGAAGTTGATTAATGTTAGGTAATTTATCTTCATTCAAAGCAATCTGCCACAGCAACAGAACTTTTACTAACACAGATTGTTCTTAGTAGGATTTTGGCATTATTTTATAAAAATCTGTGATGAATAGTATAGAAATCAATAATCAAGCACTTAGATATTGAAATCATTCCATTTTATCAAGATTCAATTTGTTAAAAATGACATCCATGCATAGGTGCATGTAAAATAGTAAATGCTAACTGAAAGAATGGGAAGTAAAGAATTAAAGAACAAGAGAGCAAGTAGGGTGTGTAGACGCACACCTTTGATCCCAACACTCAACAGGCAGAGGCAGGACAGCCAGGGCTCCACAGAGAACCCTGGGTACTCAAAAACCAAAACAAAAGCAAGACTACTAGTTAGTACAGGACTGGCTAAACTTTCAGAGGAAGTGACTTGATTTTCAGCTTGACAGGTTCTTTGCACGGATGTTACCATCTGGTTTAGCAGACTCCTGGTCAGTTCTACTCTGGACTGTCGGCTCTAACAGTAGCAGTGACCCGCTTCTGTATACTTGCTGTCCATATGCACGTTCAGCCACAATTATAATTCATCATTCTCAGTTTAGAGCTCATTTAATAATGGTTCTGAATTCAGAATCCAAATTGTTAGCCCACATGGTAGTGAGACAGAAAACACTGACATGTATTGAGCACAGAAAGATGTATGGGCCAAATAAACGGGAAAAGGGGCAAATAATTATCAGTGATAATTACCGTATCACTCAAAACCTGGAAATACCTGTAATCGGTCTCAGCCTCCGTAAGACAGAAGATGGCCTTCTCATATCAGCGAGGAACTTGTACAGATCTTCATCACTTAAGCGGTCTCCTTCCTAATTTCAATGATATTGAGAAAAAGAATTTAATAAAACAAAAGCAGGAAATAAGAAATAAATTTTTAGTGTTTGCAAATAAGCACCAACTTATGCATATATGCTGCCAGAGAAAAAGATTGATGTATTTATTAGGAGAAATAGCTTCCTAACCTGTCTCGTGTTTTCAAACCTGAGATTTATAATGCTACAAATCATTTTAATTTACATACACAGTGATGATCTATTACTTAGCCCATAAAGTATTATACAACATCTAGTATACAGACAATCGATGCAAATTAAAAGTAGGTATAAAAAGAAAAATAAGAATGTAGACATAAAACAGAACCAAGAGAAGACAAATACAAAAACATGGGACAATTACAAATTACGATTTAGATCATATATTTTTTAACTTTGTATTCCAAAAATTCTCAAATCCAGAATCTTCAAACATGCTACATTTTCACAAAAATAAATAATAACAATAATAATTGTTCTTTTATTGAGTTAAAGGTAGAAAATGTAGCTTGATAAAATAAAAATCAAGCTGAGAAGGGGCATACACCTTTGGTCCCAGAACTTGGGAATTAGAGGCAGGCAGATCTCTCTGAGTTCAAGATCAGTCTGGTCTACAGAGAGTTCCAGAACAACCAAGGCTATACAGAGAACCCTATCTAGAAAAACCAAAAAATAAAAATAAATAAAAGGTAGAGGCTTTATATGATTAATTAATTTAAAATTTTCATTAGCTGCTAAAAGAGTATATAAAGCAATATATTCTCTTTATTGAGCACAGAATATGGATCTTCATTCTTTATCCATTAATACACTGAAGGTTATCTCGACTTTTTATTTTCTTAATGCATTAAGTTTTATTACTAACATCTACTCTTTTGTTTGGGTTTTTTTTTTTTTGAGACAGGAAGAGATTCTTTGTACAGCCCTGGCTGTCCTGAAACTCGCTCTGTAGACCAGGCTGCCCTCAAACTCAGAGATCCACCTGCCTCTGCCTCCTGAGTGCTGGGATTGAAAGCATAAGCCATTACCACCCAGCTAGCCTTCTTTCTTTAGTGATGATTACCATCCATTTCTGTGTCTTTTACTGGGTGGGACACAATTTCATTCCCTATGCGTGGCTCTATGTACGTCCATCTTGTCATTGAGCAAATACCTAAACTGAGACTTTTAGAGCATTCATACAAGCCGGCTGGTCCGCTCTTGAATTTCTTCCTTTGGTAGAGGATGGAAAAACCAATCTAGGTCAGCTGACCCAGCCAACCTCCACATGAGGGAAGAAGTTAAGCTCATGAGAATGGCCAAGCTGAAACTCTTCCCGTCACTGTTTGTTTAGTACTGTGTGCCCCTGACACAAAAACACAAGTGTATTAATGTATAAAACAAATGTCTTTACAATCGCTGTATGGATTTACTTTTTTTTTAAAACCTCTGTGTATTTCTAATAATTGTGGACACTTGAAACATTACATGATTAACTATACCACTACAACTACAGGGAGTAATTTCTCATAAAATGGGGAAGTGGAGCTGAATCTCATTTAAGGGAAATTTATTGACTGAATTCTACTTTGCTAAATAAAACCACAGTCTCTGCTTTTTACTTAATTTGCATTTTTGTGATGTATAATGGTCTAGCTATTTAAAATACCTACAAAAATAATACATATTTATAGCTAAATATTTTCAATGAAGAATGTCAACTGGAAAGCTTTGCTCTGCCCTGTGTTTCGAGCAATCATTTATTTTTAACTTTTTATACACATGTGTGTGGTACCCGACTTCTAGTACTAAAAACAGAGCCAACTAGAGTGTGACTATACAACAGAATGATTACAGACTGAAATGATGAACTCTAATTTCAAAATATTGTGAGAACATGTAGTTTTCACAGTAAAGCTGTAACCAAAATTTGCGAAGTTGGAAATGTTTAACATACATAAAGATTACATAATGTACACATGTAATAAAACATGACATATTACCATCAATACAGATAACTCATTTTGTTTTATATATGTTAAATAATACTTTAATTTGAAGCCCTCCATCCATGCTCGGAGCTGCTGACGGACCATGGCGTCAAGGAGACTTCTCCAACTCAAAGCACGTGCGTTCTGCTCTTGTCCTCTCAAGTACAATACACTAGCGGGCCAGAGTTTGCTCCATCCCTCAGAAGGAGCATTTTCTTTGTTTGTTTGTTTGTTTGTTTTTCGAGACAGGGTTTCTCTGTGGCTTTGGAGCCTGTCCTGGAACTAGCTCTTGTAGACCAGGCTGGTCTCGAACTCACAGAGATCCGCCTGCCTCTGCCTCCCAAATTAAAGGCGTGAGCCACCACCGCCCGGCTGAAGGAGCATTTTCTTATCTGCTCCCAAATTCATGGTTGGTACACCCCACTAATCTGTCACACCAATAAAAAGTTTTCTCATTCTTCCATACTTTTGGGTCATCTGGCCACATAAAACACATTTTTAATTTTTTAAATCTTCATTCACAATATAAAACCCATTTGACATCAAAACCCAGTGTATACATACATGTAGAAATGTATCCACATTAAAAAAAGAGGGAAAAGGAGGGATCTGGGAAGCAATATTTAAACTTAATATATGAAATGCACTTATTTTTTAGATTTTCAAAACTCTACTTTTTTTTTAAAGCTGTGTGTTACCTACTAAACTGATTTTCATAAAATGACATGTGGAAAACATTGATTAGATTAGAAGTTGACAGAAAATATCTTCAAGAATAAAATGTTTGATGAAAAAAGTGTCTTGGCTACTCAACATTACCTCCCACACTCAGTTTCAGCACAGAGGTGGAGTCGGGAAGTTCTGCTCCATGAACCACGGGTGAGCTAGCGAAGTTCAGCATATGGTGGGTGGGGAAGCACACATCACTCTGACAATTCACAAGCCGTCAGTATTTAAGAAAAGGCCACTGGGGGCTAGATGGCTCAGCGGGGAAGACCACATGCTATACTGCAGAGGATCCGAGCTCAGTTCCTAACACCCATAATAATATGGGCTTTAACCACCTGTAACTGTGGCTCCAGGACAATCTGATGTCACTGGTCTCTGCAAGGAACTGCCTACATGCCCACACACAGATACACGTGCATACACAGAATTAAAGATAATAACAATTAAAATAGATAAGTTCATTATAACAACTGAATAAGATATAGGTATGAAAGACAAATTTTAATGCATTGAAAATGTCAATGTAAACATTTAAGTAAAGTTAATGATAAAACAAATACAATGTCAATTATTTCATATTCTTACTAGTTTTTACTCTTATATTCATTTTTATTTAGAAGTTGCTAGAAGTTCTTGACATTATGGCATGGACATACATGGAAAAACAGTTGCTCTCCTAAAAGCAAGTGATAGCCTTACTAACACCTCCCCAAAGTCCCTACATAACAGAGCATTACCTGCTTAAAAAAATTTGCCACAGTGAGGGTGGCAGGACGAAAGCTGGTCAGGTTGCAAGCATCGTCGCCGCTGGTTGTCCTTTCCAGAGACCGCCTACCAACAAGACTAGAGTTCCTCCTCTCTGACCAAGAACCTTTGCGTTCTGCCGAAGAGGAAAGAAGACTGTCAGTTTTATATAAAGTGAACATGAGAAAGAATCCATTCGTGTTCAAAGCTGTACTTTACTCAGCTGACAGGTTACTCTAGAAGGATTCACTACTGGGGTAAGGAGTAAGAAAGCGTTCCATCTGAATCTTCGGCCTCACTTCTACAGTGGTCAATAACGGAGTCTCTAGCATATGATGATCTAACTGTATGCCCAGCGATGTAGCGAGTCAGCACAAGAGAACTATGCACCACTATGAAGGACCCACCTAAGTGAACTATAACTGTCTCTCAGCCTTAGCATTTGAGCTGAAACTAATTCAAAAGACAAGGTACAAGTTCAAAGACTTGGCATGATAATGTTCCCCTCCAAGCTGCTGGAATACAAACCCACACATACAACATAACCCCACTTTTGTGAACTAAAAGGACAACGATATTAAAGATTAACAAGGAAAGAAGAATTTTAGAACTATGCAAGCACTGTAGTCTAAAGACAGTTGGTTATACCATACTCTACTAAGCAAAAGCAGAATAACACTATTATCAACAAGTTATAAGACATTCTCCAGGACGTAAGACAAGATATGAAGAGACCAAAAAGATGAAAATAAAGTATTTACTAAAACTTGGATAAACTATAAATTAACAATAAAAGAATAATTAGGGAATTCACAAATATGCATAAGTGAAAAAAACACTATTTCTAAAAAAGAAATAGAAACTCTAGGAAAGAGTTGTTCCCAAAGGAAATCAGAAAGTAAGAAGTATGGAGACACAGTACACCAAAACATGTGAGATACTGCTACAGCAGGGCTCCAGGGCAGGTGATGATGGCCAGATACTGCTACAGGCTCTGGGGGACGTGATCGCCAGAAATGCTTCTAATCAAAAGAAATACCTCATCCTGACATGGCACAGTTGATAATCCCAGCGCTCAGAAGACTAACGAAAGAGAACCATAAATTCAAGGCCGGTCTGTGATAATAGCAAGACTCAAATTTAAAATAAAGAAAACAAACTCTTGAAACCGTAATTTTATCTCACACTTTAAGGAACTATGTGTCTAAAGAAGCTGGGAGTGATTCTCCATGTCTCCATGACAACAATGGAGAAGCCAAGTCATGAAGATCACTATGCAATGAAAGAGAAACTATTTTTTTTCAGAAAGAGAAACTAAACCCAAAAACACCCGAGAATTACAAAAGGACAGTGGTAGAATGGAAATACGTAAAACAGAAACTAGAGGGAAAAAGTCAACAGACTATTAAATCTGACAAACCTTTAGCTAAACTGTAGGAAAAAACACAAAGCACTAAAATTATTATATTAACGAATCAAGTGACATCACTAGATTTTACAAATAGAAATGATTATATAATAATGCAATATTTTCATAAATTCAATTATTATCAATAATGAACAGATTAAATAAAATGCAGTGTATAAATACAATTGAGTGTCATGACAACAAAAGGAAATCAAATACTAAAACATGCTACACACGGGTAATACCTGTGAAAACATTATATTATATGAAACAAGCTTGCCACCAACACCATACACTATTTAATTCTAGTTACATTATATGCCTAAAATAGACAAACCCATAAAGACAGAAAGTATACTAGCGACTGTTTAAGAATGGGCTTGGGAACTTGAGGATAATGAGGAGTAATTACTAATAGGTGTAAACATGTTCTAAACACTGACTTTGGTGGTGCCTTTAGAGCCCCATGACCACAGCAAAATAAAGCACCGCAGCATATACTTTAAGTGGATGACTTTATAACATGTAAATTGTATTTCAATAAATATACAATATTTAAATTTATTTGCCCCTTCTTTTTGATTTAGGGTGAGGGGTGGCAGAGCCTCATAAATGAAGCCTTGGCTGACCTGGATCTGAAACTGCTGCTGACTCGGCCAAGCAATGGGATTATAGGCATGTAGCTCCAGCCCAGCTAAGGAAATCTTCTAACAAGTCGCAGGACACTGCCCAGGCTACAATAAAGTGAGCCTATAGAAGGCGGAGAGATTACTGCTTTAGAAATAACAGATACAAAGCAATCTTACCTCCAGTACTGATTTCTACTTCTGTGGAGTCCCTTTCTAAACTGCCAGCACTGCTAACAATATTCATTAAATGAATCGCCGTCCAAGCAAAAGGCATGCGGTATTTCCCAAGTCTCTGGCAAAACTGGTCAGCTTGACTTTTCAGCTTCTCCAATTTTTCCTTATTCTGTAAAACATAACTTTATCCGTGATCACACTTGAAGGTAAGCACCTAAGGGCTATTTCAGACAGTACTGAGGGCAGGTTAAGTGCTCAGTACTCAGCAAAGACAGTAAAGAAAGGCTGAGCATGAGGCTCAGAGGTGGAGTGCTTGCTTGCCCGTCATGTGCAACAACCCAGGTTCTATCCTCAATGTGAAGAGGAGAAAATAGCAACTTTCATCAGTTAAAATACAAGGTACAACCTGAACACCACTCCTCAAATCATTCTACGAATGTATGCATGGAACAGAGCACTGAAATCTGTTTATGATTACATCACCTTGACAGAAAAGAAAGGTGAGAGGGCCAAGTACACGGATGTACTCTAAGTGATCTTTGAGGAAAGGAAGAGACACCATAGTCTGTCTTTTTAACACAAGATTTAATGCCAGAACAGCTAGGAATTAAAGAGATCTAGAAGAGGTTTGTCTTTATGAGCTCCAGATAAAACCTGAGTGTTCCTTAAAAATTTCTCAGAAACTGAGGCCTTCTCAAAACTATCTTTAAAAAAAAACAACTGCTCATACAAAGATATTCATGTTAAGTTGTTCTGGCGTTTCCCTGGGTATCATTTAACACATTAAATCGGTTCTGCTACATAAACTCACAAGTACACCAGTGCCTTAGTCTATTTTTTCTGTACATATTTACACTGACTGATAGACAGAAGCACGCTTGGTATTTAGGCGACTTTCTCTTCCTTCTTTTCTTTTTTATCAGGAGTTCATGCATCCCAGACTGCCCTCAAACTTGCTACATATTGAAGGACGGCCTTAGACCTCCATCCTACCACTTCCACCCCAAGACTACAGGCATAAGCTACATCAGTTTCATGAGGTGCTGGGGAGTGAACCTATGGCTTTGTGCATGCTGGCAAAGACCTCTATCAAATGAGCTATACGTGATATTCAGGTTCTTTAAGCAAGAACTGTTTTGGATGTACACTAGACACAGCAATAGATATCGGTACTATTTTGGTAGTTTTCTATATCCCCCTAGCTATACTATTTAGGGTTTTGCCAACTTGACACAAACCAGGCTCAGCTGGAAAGAGGGTACCTCAATTCAGAAAACTGCCTCCATCAGATTAGCTTGTAGTCAAGTCTGTGGGATGTTTTCTTAATTAATGACTGATGTGGGAGACCCAGTCCACTGCAGGCAGTGCCGCCTCAGTGGTAGTCCCAGGAGGTATCAGGAAGACAGAAACATGAACCTGGAACAAGCCAGTAATCAGTATTTCTTATGGTCTTCTGGCTTTAGGTCCCTGCCCTGATTTCACTCAGTGATTGAGCACTGGCCAGTTTTATGTCAACTTGCAATAATAATAACAAGTCATCAGATAATAATAAGTCATCAGAGACGAGGAACCTCAATTAAACCTCAATTAAAATGCCTCCATAAGAACTAGCTGTAAGGCATTTTCTTAATTAGTGATCAATGGAGGAGGGTCCAGCCCACTGTACTTGGTACTATCCTTGTGCTGGTAGACCTGGGTTCTATAAGAATGCATGCAGGCTGAGCAAGCCTCCATGTTCCCGCCCTGTTTGAGTTCCTGTCCTGACTACCTTCAGCAATGGACTACATATGTGAAAATGTAAGCCCAATAGCAACAGTAATCCTAAAACAGATGGACTATGATTGTATGCAGATATGGCCGAGGATGTACAAATCGAAAGTTGTTTTTAGACATGGTGTTTATCCCGGGAATAGAAAGCAAACCAGGACACCAGCTGAGTCCCACGGCAGAACACTCAGCAGCACACAGCTCACTCTAAATGAAGGAAGTGACAGGTTTGAGAGTCCTGAACTCTGAGCCAGCTTCAGGATGACTTACAACATGTGGGTGTGTGGCTGGTCCACAATCACACTCCAGAGTTTGGTCCTGCAGCAGCAGTGTTTTTCCTTTCTTTCTTTTATTGTTGGTCTGGACCTGTTTATCAGTGCCCTATTTGTGTCCCTGCTCCCATCCTCGTATTGTTATAATTTATGGACTGTTAGAAATTAGCTCAGCTACTTCCCTCCTTCACAGCAAAACAACTTAACAAGTCATAGCCTGGATATTTTATTACTGGCAGCTGCTAATGATACCACAACTACGCTCTTTTCCTCACCTCCTACTTACGAACATATATGTGCATGACCCTTGCCCATCTTTCTTTTCTCTCAAGATGACAAAATCACAGTAATTTCAATGTTAGGAACATTGATTTTATCAACATCATTATTTTGTAAATAACAGAACTTTTAAATGAGTTAGAAGTTAATTAGCTTATTTCTCATCAAGAGAATATTTATTAAGCTCTACTTAAATTACAATTACTACTAATACTATTGGGGGGGCAAGTCATGGGAGGAGTGTTTCACTGTGTATGTCTTCAAGTGCAGAAGAGAACATTTTGGAGTCAAGTTAAGGTCACCAGGCTTGCACAACAAATGCCATTACTCACACTAAGTTATCTTTCTGCCTCTCCTGCCAAAAACAACTTTTAAAGAAGTAGATGTAGGTAGAAGAGACTTTTAAGACTAGCACAGGACTTGACACATGCTAAATGACAAAGAAAACAAGGATCAGCATGAAAGGAAAAAGGGAAAGAAATAAATTAACAGTAAAATTTTTTAAAGAACCGTACATGTTTCTATTTTTCCCAAATTACAATAGGAGTGGCATGGGAAAATCAGGGCCTAACATGGTACCTTGGTGGCATCAGCTTCTTTGAAAATCATATATGGCTCTGCACACTCTCCAATGTCTCCTTGCTGTAGGACTTTTTCTAGCTGTCAGAAGCAAACATAGAAAAGTTTAGCTAAAGTTTTAAAAATAAATGTACTTAGTCACAAATGCAAGGATGCTTCAATATATTAAAAATTAATATAATACAGAACACATTAATAGGATGTCAGAGGAAAGGGGAATAATTATCTCTGTGCAAAAAAAATGGATTAAAAAATAATTCAGAACCATTTCCCTATAGAAACACTCAAAAAAACTATGAATACAAGGAAACTATCTTAATCTAATAAAGCTATATATGAAAAGCACATGGCTAACATTCTCAAGAGTGACTCAAAACTTTCCCACTAAAATCAGCAACAATACTTTTTAGACTCTTCCTAAATTGCTTTTAGTCATGGTCATAGCAATACAAAGCAAATCAAGACATCATGTGCAGGTGCCCACGGGAGTCAGAAGGTGTCAGATCCCCTGAAAATTGAGTTACAGGTGATGCTGTGCCACCTAAAGAGGTGCTGAGATCTGAATTCAGGTCCTCTGTAAGAGTGTCGTGATCTTAACCACTAAGGCACCTCTCTAGCCTCCCCTCACAATAACAGTCTTAAGGGACTAGACAGATTTTTTTTTTCAATTCCTATATTTCTCTAAAATATCTCAATTTCCTATGATTTTTTTAAAATTTACTTCTGTTTTAAAACAGGACTGGGGAACTGGCTCACTTTGTGGATGGCTACTTATGTAAGCATCAAGACCTGATTTCATCACGCTGCCCCTCACAGCTCAGACAGCTGAGTACAAAAGGCAGGAAGACCGTAGAAGCTCTAGATGTGGGTCAAACAGTGTCTTCCAGACACAGCAGGACTAGTGCACATGTGAACTCAGAGACTGACAGCACACACAGGGCCTACACAGGTTCAAGCCAGATGGAGTCTCAACACTGAGAGGGAGAAAAGGAGACGGAGTCTCACCCTTAACCAAGATGTTATCTGCAACTGATAGCTGCTGGCAAAGGGGAAATCAGTGTTCTCCAGTGGAGTCCAGCTAGGTATATGAACTACACTTCAACTCCTAACAGATTGCAAATGTTCATCAAATTAAAATACAAGTCACAAATTTAAATGAACCAAAGTGTCCCCAGCCAATATAATGGACAAGTTATCATATATTCATACCATGAAATACTAAGAAGCAATAAAATACATTTAAAACTTGTTTCAAGGAACAATACTGACTACTGAATTATATGGAAGGGAAAAAAGTTCTTTCTCCCTTTCTTTCCCTCCCCAACTCTGCTCTCTCTCTGATCCCTTTAACTGTTCAAAAACAGGAACCGTGTTGAAGAAAAACAGGGAAGTGGATGGAATGGGGGTACTACATTACACAGACACTGTAGTAAAGAAGCTTATTAGGGTGTTTTCTGGAATTCCTTTTTTGTTTCTTGACCTGGGTGTTCACATAAGTGTATTCATTATAGGATAATTAATCAAACTACACATTTACAACTTCCATAATTTCTTCTACAATTGTATCATATTTCAATAAAATTTTAATTTAAATAATTTTAAGTACATTTTATTAACATCACCTAAGTGTAATCAAGTTTTACTTGTCTGTGTAAGTTTCTTTCAATGTGGTTTGTGCTTTTTTTCTTCTAAATAACATTACATAGGAGACAATAGAACTTCTTCCTCTACTTAGCCACAAAACGAGCAAGCCAATAAAGAAGACAAGAAAAGATAGGGAATTAATAATTCTTGCTGAATAAGAATCCAAATATTCCAGTCAGCAATACTGCACTAACAGTCCAATTCTTCAACTTTTGCTACAAGATCTGTAAATTTCCTTCCAGAAGTGGCCTATTAGATATACCCCAGTTGCCTGAGTGTATGTTCTGTTATGACCTGCTTTAGCAACTGAGATATTAGCTGCTGTGATATGGCCAAAGACTTGAAAAACAGCTCTTGCAACTGAGTCTACTCTTTAGTATGTCTACAAAGATCAAGAATTTACCACTGAAAACGACACACAAACAGAACATCTCTATCTCCAGCCAGAGACAATTCAACTGATTCCAGACAACGTACAGACACAAACATGATCATATGGTTTCAGAAAACCTACAGACAGACATACAAATACAACCATCTGAAAACACTAGAGCCCAGACTGGCTGACCAACGCACATATCATAATGTATAGATAAATATACAAACACCGTAATAGAATTATAAATAAAGACTTTCTGTACAGTCCACGGGGATATCCTCTCTTTGTTCTAGTATAGCAACAACTACACAACACAGGTGCTAAGGAAATTTCCTCTCAAGAAATGATAATGATGGACTGAAACTATAAGCCAAACTATACTATTCTTCTTGGGGGAAAAAAAAAGAGAGAAATATCATGATGGACCACAAATAACTAAAGAAAATCTCCAAAACTAATTTCCTTTAAAAGAGCCTAAGTTAAAAAGATGGCTTGGCACTTAGAACATGCTGCTCCAAGAGAACCAAGGTCTGATTCCCAGCAGCCACATGACAGTTCACAATCATCTGTAACCCCAGTTCCCAGGGGATCTGACGCCCTTCTGACCTCTGCGGGCATCACAGACACATGCACAGAAAACAACCAAATACATCAAATAAAACAAAATTTAGTAATACTTTTCATTTTGGAAATTATAAAACATTTCTCACATACACATGCGTTTATATATACATGCAAATCTACATTTGTTTATATTTTATGAGAATTTATGATATATAGACTTATTTTTCACTATTCTCATGTTTGTTACATAACATCATGAATTTATCATGATTTACCTATTTCTTTGTAAT
>NC_022016.1:66789176-66796136 GCF_000317375.1 Microtus ochrogaster
ATAATAGGTATTTGAAGCCAGGGTCTCTCTATGTAGGTCTGGCTGTTCTAGAACTTGCTATGTAGACCAGACTGGCCTTGAACCCACAGATGCACCTGCCTCTGTGGTGCTGAAATGAAGGCGGGATTAAAGGTATGCACCACAACACTCAGGAGAACTCACTCACCTCACTTGAGAGGATTTTCTAAAGTGAATTTCTTCTGGGATGTTCATTGAAACTAAGACTAATTTTAACCTGAATTCACAGGAATGCACCCAACAAATTGGGACATTATTCCTGTGGGTAAAAAGGGCTAATTTTTATGAAAATCCACTTTACAATCTTATTAAAAATTTCATATTATATAAATTACATAAATAAGGGACTAAGGAATATATTGTAGGCTGCTCTCAAGTCAAGGTCAATTTAACCAAAGTCAAGTAACCAAATTCTGTTTATCTGTCTTGAATATTTATTTATTTACTTTGTGTATGAGGAGATGGCACCACAAGCATGCCAGAGTCAATTCTCTTCATCCACCATACAGATTTAAGGAACAAACTCAAGTACTTGAGCTGGGCTAAAAAGTACACACACACACACACACACACACACACACACACACACACACACAAAAGCCTGCAGAGCCACCTGCTGGTCCCAATCAGTCTTTAAGCTATAACAAGACAGCAGCATAGTAATATCTGAATTTATTCCCCAATTTCTGGGGATGAACCTACATCCTCAGCCCTCATTTTATTTTTGATTTTGAGACAAGTTTTCCTTAAGTTGCCCAGGCTGGCCTCAAACTCACTCTATAACCCAACCTAGCCTTGAAATTGCAACCCTCCTGCCTCAGCCTACCAAGGAGCTGGAATCATAGACCTTATCACCAGCATGGCTAATCTCTAGAATTTCTAACTACTTTTCTGGGGGAGGTATGCTCGGAGCATTGTGTGGCTGCTTTTTCACTTTGTTTTGCTTTTTCAGAGGCAGGCTCTTGCTAGGTAGTCCAGCTGCCCTCTAAGTTTCCAACCTCCTGCCCCCCACCCTTTAAACACTAGTTATAGGCATGTGCCTCTATGCCCAGAGAGCAACTCTTACTGTACCTGGTTGATAGTCAAATCACAATGACCTAGGACTTCAACAGTTTAGCTTTCATATTTATATGACTTAGAAACTGAGTAAAATAATTGCACTATAGCAACTACGAGCGTTAATGTAAACAGACCCGAATATTCAGTTATTTGGTCAAACATTCCTTTAAGTCCGTGGTTCTCAACCTTCCTAATGCTGTGACCCTTTAATATAGTTCCTCATGTTGCAATGACCGCCCCCAGCCAAAAAATTATTTCATTGCTACTTCATAACTGTCATTTTGTTAATGTTATGAATCATAATGTACACATCTGCTAGGCAGGATATATGATATGTCTCCCCTGTGGAAGGATCATTCAAGCCCCAAAGGGGTTGTGACCCACAGTATGAAAGCACTGCACTAAATGTTGCTGGAAAAGTGTTTTGTTTTTCTTTTTTTAAGAGACTAGAATAGTAGACTCTGACTAGAGTTGATTAATCTCTACTGTGTGAGTGAATCAGTTGAAAGGTTTACAAACAAAGACTGAGGTTTCCTGAAGAAAATAGAAACCAAGCCTCAGTCTCCAGTCCGTTATCACGTGGACTCTGGACTCAAGGCTAGGTGGACTGGCACGTGGCAGCTTGCCCTACAAATCAGAGAGAGAGCTGTCAACTCCCAGGATCCCGTGAGGCAATCCCTTAAGACAACCCACTGCTTTTTGACTGCAGAGCCATGATTAACTCTACTTCCCATTCAGGGAAAGTCAAAAGTCAGGTTGTAACTATAGCATATGTCCAACGTGGCATTGCAAAGACTCAAAGACAAAACCAAGTAAAAACAGGTTACTAAGATTGCAATATTGACAATGACAGGAATAGACACCAAACAATAAATACACCTGTTAAAGATATTCTCACCTTTATCACAAGAAAGACATCTTGGGAAGGATAAGTTATAGAAAAAATGGCTGATCTTGCCAGAGTGGTAATGGCAGCAGGTGGTACGTGTGGCCGTAACAATCCCTTCATTTGTTCTGAATTAAGGTCAAAATAAAAGTTTTCTGAAATCTGAAAAATACATTCATAAATTACACTTTTACAAAATTTTTGAAATATACAAAAAGCATATATATAAAATATACATAATGAAAGATTATATTCTAAAACACTCCATTCTAATTTGTAGTTGAGTATATATTTCACTGAGACCAATCTACATTTCTACATCAAAGTCAAAAAACTGTATGAACTACTTTGGAATATAACATAGAAACATTTTCTAATGAGACTTAAGTTCCTTAGTTTAAAATAAAGCTAAGCTAATTACCACTGACTGACTGACTACAAACTGAATTTTAAAACTTTATGTTAATAACATCTCAGCAATTTTCATTTTACAAATATAAGCTACTAGAGCAAGTTCTCCTGAAGAAATCTATCACAGGTCATATGCTGATACTGAAGGCATCTTCAAGTTTCTACTTCAGCATGACTTACTATACTAAAGTAAGAAATGCTGGACTGGAGATGTGGCCAAGGGCTAATTTCCAGGCTAGAATGCTCAGAACCCTGGGCTCCATCCCCAGCACCCCAGAAACAGCAGAGGAAGGGGAAGGGAGAGGGAAGGAGACGGAGAAGAAGAAAGAAATATCAAGAAAAGCTGTTTAATGCTCCCTGAAAACTCTGAAGCACAAAAAAAGCAGCACAGTAAACCAAATTCATTCCTTCAGACACACCACCTAAAAAGACACAAAACAGCTGTGGCTATAAGAGGTTATAAACTGCATCGATAAACTTCGGTGATCGCCATGTTTATTTTCTGCATACTGCTTTCAGACAGTTCCCAATCCAGTATTAGCTTGTCTTTTTTTTTTTTTTTTTTGGTTGTTCTTTGTTTCTCAAGACAAGATTTCTCTTCTCTATGTAACAGTGCCAGTTATCCTCAACCAGGCTGTCCTCAAACTCACAGAGATTCGCCTGCCTCTGCCTCCCAAATGCTGGGATTAAAGGCACGCACCACCACTCCCTAGCTTGCTTGTCTATTTCTTAAAAGTTGCTTCTGCTATTTGCTTTAGGAATTTTTTTCAATAAATCAAACACCAGGTTTCAACTAAAGTGTTTCCTATAAGAATAAAATATGTAACTAGTCTTGGAAGGGTAAAATTCAGTTAACAGCAGATGAGGAATCACTACTTGTTTATCTTATAAAGAATATAAGCAGATTTCTGAAATTTACGATTATAACAATGATTGCAATCAAATCCCAGAAACTTACCTTTTTCTTTTCCTTGACATCATATAAAGCCAAACTTGCAAAAATGGGCTCAATTTCAATCTCAAACCTTTATGAAGAAAAAAGATAAACTAACTTCAACATACATATGAAAGGTAAATCTGGGGCTAGAGATATGGCTCATCAATTAAGATGGCTGCTCTTGTAGAGAACCCGTTCAGTTCCCAAAACCTACATCAGGCTGAGGCAGCTAACAACTACCCTGGAACTCCAGCTTTAGGAGAGCTGGCTCCCTCTTCAGGACACCACAGACATCTATACTCACATGTACATATCCACACATGGACACATGGACTGAGACAGAAGGACAGAAACATACACACACACACACACACACACACACACACACACACACACACCAGGGACTCACACACCAGAGATCCAGATCAAGATCCAGAAAGATCTCTTTGGAAAGAAGAAATCTGGATTACAAACTTCATTATTTCAATACCTTCCTCTTTCACACCCATGCCTATCTCTGCATTACTTCTCCTTCAAAGACACTTTCCACATATATCTTTCAGAGTTTCAAAACCAATATGATCTCTTTATAAATCTCCTTATTTTGGGGCTGGAGAGATGGCTCAGTGGTTAAGAGCATTGCCTGCTCTTCCAAAGGTCCTGAGTTCAATTCCCAGCAACCACATGGTGGCTCACAACCATCTGGAATGAGGTCTGGTGCCCTCTTCTGGCCTGCAGGCAGACACACAGACAGAATATTGTATACATAATAAAATAAAATAAATATTTAAAAAAATTTAAAAAATCTCCTTATTTTTCCAGCAATAATTAAATTTCCTAAGTCTCTCAAAACTTTCTGTCCATTTTGTGGCACTAATTACTTTCTAACCTGTAATTAGGTTATTTACTTAGGTGTGTTCACTCTGAAATAAAGTTTTAAAATATTTTCTTTTCCAGGCTATAAATCAAACAATACACCCCAAAAATTAAATACATTTAAAACATTCTGAGAAAATCAGAAACATTTGGAAACTCCTTCTGTGCAGAAAGAACTGGGATGAAGTTGGGTGGCCATCTACCCAGACTTTTTGTCCTTGTGTAAAATGTGCGTGTGAAATACTTTTCTTTAAATAAAGAATAAGACTTACCACAGGGCAGGGCACCCTGACTGCTCTTTGGACTGGAGAGGGAGGGGGAGAGGAGTGCAGGGAAGGGGAGAAGGGTGGGAGGAGGGGGAGGGAAATGGGAGGCTGGGAGGAGGCAGAAACTTGTTTTTTTTTTCTTCCTTTTCTCAATAAAAAAATTTAATTAATTAATTAATTAAAAAAAGAATATAATACTGTTTTGTGGTCTGCTCTTTTAACTCAATAGTCAATGGACAAATTTCTGTATCTTAAATCTTAATCATTTTAATGCTGGGAAGGTAATTCCTGTTTGATGAAAATGTCGAAAGTTCTTTCTAACTTTATACTTGAGATGTTTAATATACTTTCCTTAATCAGAGCTAGCACACAGTAAGGTGGTACATGTTTACTGACTCAAAGTTAGTGAGAAGTTGATTGATTGAAACAACAGCACAGTGGTGCCTCAGCCAAAGACAATGTGCCCAAGAGGACACCTGGCCATGGCTGCAGACCATTTTGGCTGTCAGCTGAAGGAACATTACCCATATTTCAAAAGTAGAAGTCTGGAATGTGACTGAGCATCCTGCATTGTGCAGCCCAACAGCAAGACATACTAAGAAAAGATTGCTAAGTAGTGTTGGAGCTGCAATAACCCTGCTCCACTGCACCTGTCTGCTGATTGTTAAGTCAAGGTCAGCGCCCCTCTAAGAGAGAAAGAACATTTCCACAGCAGAAGTTCAATAAAGAGCTATTCAAAAAGATGTGCACAGAATCTGAAAACAACCGTGTATATACTGTGAAAATCATCAATCCAAGGCTAAGGAAGTGGTAAGCAAGAGACAAAGTAAGCAGCCCTTGCCAGAGAAGCTGTGGCCTCTGAGGTCTCCACAGGGAAGGAATACAGGAAATAAACACTGCAAAGGGAGACTTCACTCTTCCTCCCCTTCACTTCCAGCTAACATCTCCCCTAGCAACACAAACCTAGGCTGAGCACAATAGGATCTCAGAGACTCTTTCAGCACTTGACAACCACTAAATATCTACTCTGCATCCTCTTCTCCTTGAGACTCGGCAGGGTAAGTGGTACTGCAATATCTTTCCATATACAGCTTTTCACATACTTATTAACCATATAAAAATCCTCTACTGCAGTGATCCTCAACCTCCCTGATGCTGTGATCCTTTAATACACTTCACATTATGGTGACCTCCAACTATAAAGTTTAAAGCTAGGGTGTAGTACTGTTGTAGAGTGCTTGCCTAGCGTGTACAAAGCTCTGAATCTAACTCTTAGGGCTGCCTAAACCAGGTGAAGGAATGTATTCTAATAATCCCTGCACTGGGAAGAAGAATCAGAAAACTCAAGGTCATTGTCAGCTGCACAGTAAGTTCTAACCTAAAAAAGATGAGACCCTGTCAATGAATAAATTTGTGGTATACAACCAGTATCACCATGGCTGCTAAAAGGACTTTAAGTATAATGTAGAGCTCAAGATATGCAGAAAAGTCTACTCAATTTATCTAATATGTTTCTACAGGAACTTAACTAAATGCATAAAGCTTTGGCTTCCAAAGAAAGAAAACTGTCATAATACAGACAAAGAAATCTCTCCGGCTGATCTCCTTTATACAGAGAGAGCTAGAAATTAAATCTTTTTCTTAAGTTAAAACTAATAAGCCTATAATAACACACTATAATGAGAAAAGCAAGGTTTCTTCTTTCAATGACTCTCTGAGCAATATTAAGCAGAATTCGTACTAATTCTCTTTAATTCACATTTTCTTGTTTGTAAAATAAAGAAAATACAGCTTGGCTTATAGACTTACTCTGGAGACAACAAAAACTAAGCGAAACTACTGGGAAAGCGGGACACAGGTATGAAGTCACACCAAGGGCACATGACATTTAACTGTCATCACGGGAAAACACACTTCAAAACAGAGTCCAACCTACAGAAAAGAAGAAACTAGATCTTTAGAGAAAAAGACTTCTTGCTGGGCACAGTGGTGTGTACTTTTAATCCCAGCACTCATGAGGCAAGTGGTCATGGTCTACATAGTAAATCCCAGGACAGACAGAGATACATAATGAGACCCTGTCTCAAAATGAGAGACTTCTTGTCATCCTAACTCCCCATCAAACAGTGGCCAGCAAACAACACAGACGGTGGTAAACGCTCTTCAAAGCTGGAAGACGGGCTGCACAGGTGCAGCACTCACCGCTGTCTCTAAAATGCTCTAGCTTCATGTACCAACGTGGAAACTACATACTATTCAGTGTGAGCCATAAAAAATGCTTCTCAAGCTTCCTTTGGCAACACTGTCCCTGGGCAAGGAGGCACAAAAACTAAGCCTTCCATAATTGGTTTTAATTTGGAGATTAGTGAACAAGTGAGTTTAAAAAGCTCATAAAGTCGGGTGGTGGTGGTGCACACCTTTAACCTCAGCACTCAGGAGGCAGAGGCAGGTGGATCTTTGAATTCCAGGCTAACCTTGTCTATAGAGTGAGTTCCAGGACAGCCAAG
>NC_022016.1:66796276-66798915 GCF_000317375.1 Microtus ochrogaster
AAAAAGAAAGAAGACGGTCATGAAATTAACCTTTGTGTTTGTCTCCCAAGATGCTTTCTATTTCTAAATGAAAATCACTTTAGGGGCTGGAAAGACGACTCTCTTCTCAGAGAAAGGCACATATGCTGCTCTTCCCAAGGACAAGAGTTCAGTTCCCAGCACTCTTGCTGGATGGCTCACAATCGACTGTAACTCCAGTTCCAGGGATCTAGTGTTCTCCAGCGCCTGTATTTACATGCTCATACACATAAAGTAAGACACCTGGCTAGGATTCAGAACAGTGTTTTGATCAGCTATCATCAGAGAAGCATCTTCTAGCAGTAGATGGCAATTAACACAGAACAAGTGGACAACATGTGGCAAATGCTGTAGGGACTCTAGAGACCTCAGCCCTAAGTGGCTATCTTTATTAAACCCCTCTCCTCAAGGCTCAGGGAATCTATGCAGAAGGGGAGACAGAAAGATTCTAAGAAGAGAGGTGGTGGATAACTCCAAAGAAACAGCATCTTCCAGACAAAACACAACTCGTACATATATTAACTCACAGAGACTGACCGTATGCACAAGACTTGACAGGTTCAAGCCAGCTTGAACAGGTCCCAGTTCAGAAGTGGACACAAACTTCTAACCCAACCCCAACCAAGAAGTTATTTACAATCAGTACCTGCTGGGAAAGGGAACAAGTTCTCCCCAAAGGAGTGTCACTGGGCATATCAACTACACTCCAGAGCAGGTCCCCTGCCCAAGAGCAGTTGACCAATCATAAAATGTGTTCTTTCTGTTTTGGTTTTGTATTTTTGTTCTATTGAGTTTTTTGTTTTGATTTTCACTTTTGTTTGTTTTCCTGAGAGATACAGAGGCAAAAAAAGTAAGAGAGAACATGGTGTTGGGTGAGAAGGAAAGCAGGGAAAATCTTAGAGGAATTGGGGGAGGGGAAAGAATATGATCAAAGATATATGAGATTACATTTAAATAAAAAAAAATGTTAAAAAATAAAACTTTGCAAAAAATCCTAGATTTTCCTTATAGAATATTTTAATGTAAAAGATGGAGATCTATGCCTGTCAATTTCTCCATGAATGTGTGGAACTACCCAGACTATCCTTTCCTTAACCTAACATGAACGCTGAAAAAAAAAAAAAACAGGCTGACTCCTGGAGTCTGGCAGGAACCATACACGGACTGTCACTCTGTTTTGTCCTCATTACACAAAAGCCTTCTGACTGAAATTATTTGGGGAATGAAACTTTAAGGTGCACTTAAAAATTAATAAAACTTAAAAATACAAATAGTTGACTTTTCTGAGAGAGAAAAACAGAGTCTTGTTATTCAGCTCAAGTGGCCTCAAACCCATGCCCCTTGTCGGCAATCTACTAAATGCCACAATTACAGATATGCACCATCACCCCAGTTGCAGTTTCAGCTTTATAAGCCAAATAATTTGAAAACAGTGGTCTCTTATATATGTACATTTTTCTCTTCTCTGAATAGGTATACACAGTAGATGTATTATGTGGAAAACACTAACTATAATTAAACATTTTTCTTAAAATCAAAATAAATACATAAGATTGATGGAGGAGGGTCATCTTTCTATCTGTTGTTTCATTGGTTAAATAAAGAAACTGCCTTGGTCCTTTAATAGGACATAAAATTAGGTAGGCGGAGTAAACAGAACAGAATGCTGGGAGAAAGAAGCTGAGTCAAGGAGTCACCATGATTCTCCTATGGACACAGATGCAGGTTAAGATCATTCCTGGTAAGCCAGCTCGTGGAGCTACACAGATTATTAGAAATGGGTTATATCGATATGTAAGAGCTGGCCAATAAGAGGCTGGAACTAATGGGCCAGGCAGTGTTTAAAAGAATACAGTTTCCATGTAATTATTTAGGGGCATAAGCTAGAGCTAGCTGGCGGCCGGGAGCTGGGGCGGCCGGGAAGTGCAAACTCTGGCTTTAAAGCATTTCAACGGCTTTTATGGGACTGGATGTTTGTGTTCCCGCTTGGGATCGGAGGAAAGTGCTCTGAGACCTTGCTGATGGCTCAGTGCTCCCTGACAAATCAGGCTTAGGCAGGCGGAAGAGCATGGCGGATTCCTGCCGCCATACAGAGACGTGTTTTCAGACTGCGCAGTGCTCTGCCTGTCAGATTTTGCTGTAACTTGGATGAAAAGAATTTCTGTGCTGGACGCTCAGTCTCAGAATTAAAGTGCTGAGTGCCACTCCTACCTGGCAGCCCCAGAGCTAGCACAAAATGGTACATCCTCCATTTTGAAATTTTCCTGACTCAGCAGCAGGAAAAAACTGTTTTAAAATGCCGGCTTTCTGGGCTGTGCCGCCATTGCGATCTCTGTCTGGCTCCTGAGGGAGACAGAGCATTTGAATGGTGCATTTGGAGTAAAGTTCTATGATTTGGTTGATGGCAACTAGACTCGCTGTGTGCCTAAAAGGAAGTCATTGTGTGCTGTGGCTCAGAGGCACAAGCTGCTCCACCACGCTACTGGTGCAATGTGCAAGGATCAGAGGCACAAGCAGCTCTGCCATGTTGGACTGGGCGGGGCAAGCAGGCAGTACCTGTTTTTGACCTAGGAATTGTCACAGCTTAGATTCTTAAGCGCTTAGTGATTTAAAGGCGCAAA
>NC_022016.1:66800802-66802373 GCF_000317375.1 Microtus ochrogaster
TAAGAGCTAGCCAATAAGAGGCTGGAACTAATGGGCCAGGCAGTGTTTAAAAGAATACAGTTTCCGTGTAATTATTTCGGGTATAAAGCTAGCCGTGTGGGCAGCTGGGTGGCGGGACACAGCCCCGCCGCTCCTATTTCAACATAAGATCTTAAAAATAACAATAATTTCAAAAGAAAAAAGGAATATCATTCCTCATAAATACAACACACAAGTATGAAGTCTAAAGTTTTGTTACACTAGTAATTAAAATAATTGCCTAGGTAATAGAAATTATACAGTAAAAGAAAAACTTACTTTAGTGATAAACATTTTACAAGAAGTCTCTGTCCAAAATGCTCTTTGGGTACATCAGGAATGCTAAGCCGTTCTATTGGCTCTTCCTGTAGAGTGAGAAGTAATGCCAATATGAAAACTTGCCACTTGTCTTTAAGACTTTAAGCATTCTGATACTTCCAGTCTTCACAATTAAACACAGCAAAGAACGCCACATTCGTATAAACAGAAGCCATTACATTCAGTGCACTCCTCGATAAAAACCAGCCCACTAGTACTAAAAGCATATTTAGCTCATAAATCCAATGGCTCTGTTTCCAACATGGCTGTAATACTAAGTACAAATCATACCCCCAACTGAGTATCTTAACAATCACTTGCTGCCTCTTTGTGGCTCTGGAGACCGTACCTACAGCCCTGCACATGATAGGTAAGTGCTCTGGCCACTGAGCCACATCCCTGGCCTATTTTTAACTTAGTTTTTAATAGGCTCTTACTAAGATACCCAAGTTTGCCTTGAACTAATTATGTAGCCCAAATAACCCTAAAACTTGTGATCCTCCTGCTTCAGCTTTCCAAGTAGCTGGGATGACAGGAATGCACCACGCCTGGCCTCCTTTGCTTCTTTATATGCAAAGGCAATACCTCATCTGGTGATGGATGCAAAGCAAACAGTTCCTTGTGACGGTTTGATTTCCTTTGGTCATCATTCTGATGGTCTATTTCTTCATTTGGAGTTCGATCAAGTAAATTAGGAAGCAAGGCATCAGGAAGTGAGTTTTTTAAGTCAAATATACTGCAGGCCCAGCTACCCCTTGGAGTATCATCTATTGACATCGAACGTCTTTTAAGGTCATCCTGTTATGAAAAATATTAAACTATAAATATTGATATATTAATAAACTAAAAAAATACTTTCTCATAGTCATTTAAGAATAAAAATATTACTTGCTCATCTTGGTAGCTGTTGCCATCTGGAGCTTCATCAGATTCAAAGACCTGTCTGGGCAGTCCTTTCTGTCTTTCTCTCTGCTTGTCCAACGTGTTAGGGTTAAATCCTGTTCCCAGTTTATGGTATCTATTCAAAATAAAATCAATTTCTGAAAATCTCTCTTTCTGCATTCTTATGTAATAATTGCATATATATACATAATTATTTGTTTACTCACAAACACAAGAGGAAACTCTGCTAGCAGTTCTAAGTGTGATAAACCCAGGATTTAAGAAATTGTCCACTGCTCACCACCCCAAAAAAAGCCAGGTAGTGATGACACACACCTTTAATCCCAGCACTC
>NC_022016.1:66802857-66807165 GCF_000317375.1 Microtus ochrogaster
TAAAATTTTAATAATGTTAATAGATATATATGCGTGGAATTTTAAAAGTATTTCAGCTCTCAATTTAAATCTACAATATAAAATGAAAAACAAGAAGATCTATATATCATTATATACATATATTAGTTTACACACACATACGGAGGGGTTTGGAATTTCTAAATTAATATAATATACTTTCTTTTCTAACAACATTTTTATAAAAACCTAGTAGCCGAGACCTGATCACGAAGTAGAACACTGCAGCATAGTTCTCCTATGTCCAGGTCACACGCCTTCTGTCTTTCTGAGACACCAACAACTTCCTTTTGTCTCCCACTCATCAAGAAAGAACAATATTTTGTGTGACAGAAAAACTGTATGCTTTTGAATCTGCTGCCCTAGCTTCTAATCTTGGCCACCTCCATTTTGGTTTCTGGGACCTCAGAAAAATGTGTCCTTAACTGCTTTGAGTCTGAGGTCCCTATCAATTGAATCCATAAATGCTATGAGCATAAAGCCCTCAATAAAATGCCTAGCATATGATTAATTATGCATTAACGTTAATTTCCCTCCCATCATGCCTCAACTAATGAGCCACCATGATTCTGAGGCCAATAATTAATAATCAATCAATCAATATTTAAAAAAAAAAAACTTCAAATAGCTGGATCTGAAAGTAGGCTTTTAAATTTAACTTAGCTATGCAAGTTTTACAAAACCTCAATTTTTTGAGAAAAACTATTCAGCAATATCCCTCATGATTTCCTAAGAGAATGAGCCTACAAAATTATCATCATTACATCCAATCAGTCTGTACTGATTCTTAACAAGACAAAAATAGTATTCCTTCAAGCTTAATATTTTATAAAGAAAACAAGCAAAAGTATGGAGCTCCATGAAATAATATATCTATTGATAATAATCTTCTGCTTCTCTGACCATTTTGTTTAATGATTTTTGTCTCACAATTTTTATGAAATATAACTTAATACATTAAAATTTCTACTAGGTGACTTTTTTCAGATTTACTTATTCTCATTTTATGTATGAGTGCTGGCCTGCACGTGTGTGATCATATGCATGCCTTGTGCCTGAATGCTAAAGAGGCTATGAGCTATTCTGAAAGTGGAATTCCAGATGGTTGTAATGTGGGTGCCCTGAACCAAACCTGTGTCCTCTACAACAGCAGCAAGTGTTCTTAGCCACTGATCCACCAGTACAGTTAAATAGACAGTAGCCGAGCAACTTACTTTCTGATTACGATCGCCCAGTCTTCCGTGTAACTCCTTATACAATCTCTAACATGTGGATCCATCTCACTGTTTCAAAAAACAAAATACATTTATAATTTAGACAGAAAAGAAATAATTATTATTTTTTAAGTAGAACACAAGAGATTTATGGGACTCCCAAAAGCACTTCCAAGGGAAGAATATTAAATTTTTGCTGTAGTTCTTTTTATAATAATAAACAAACATTACTTAAATAAAGTAATGAAAACTTCCTACAGTTACATTAAAACTGAAACAAGGCAATGTCTCCTTACCTTTCTTCAGGCACAGCTGAAACAAGGGTCCTGCAGTCCCGGGGACTATACACAACTTCAATATCATCTGGAGGGAATTCAACCAAATCTCTCAGAGGCCCAGAGTCCACAGCTAAAGGGTGAGTGATGAGGTAATCTTCCAAATCCACAGGATCGACTGCTTCAGTAAGGGGCACCTTAGCGGAGAGGAGCATGCGCAAAGAAAGAGGTGAATAATAATCTGACAACTTTAAGCAAAGAAAAAATAAACCGCTTTTAACCCAGTCCTTTGGAAAACCTCAGCAGATATTCAGATGCACTGAGAATCACAGCACACGGCCATGTGCTCCCTTGTGCTTTCTTCACACTCTTAATTCTCACTTGCAGACTCTTCCCATAATTCACACATTAAAGACAAGAAACAATAATTAGCAATTGTGCTACACTTTACAGCTTGCAGCGTGCTCACTAGAATGATTATTGTTATCTCTAGAATTTGTATCATTAAGTTTCTGAAAGCTGCCTTTATTTTATTTGTTGTTACTGGTGACTATCCTAGCAAAATTTTTGACCAGACTGTGATAAGTTAAACAATGATGCCCCCAAAACTCCCCACACCCTAATTCATGACCTCTGTGCATGTTAATATGCATGGAAATAAAGTACAGGCAAGGTCCTTCCACGTGTTTTTTAACTCTTTAGCTTAAGATGGCGACGCTGTCCTGCATTACATGAGTGTGCTCTCCATGAAGTCATCAATATTTATTTAGGAGAGAAAGGTGACCTGGGCTGTATACACTAAGGAAGAAGCCATGTGAGGTGGAGTAAAAAGACATTTGAAGATTCTAACCTTAAAGGGTAAGTGATGCAGCTTCAGGTAAAGGAACGTCAGAAGCCACCAGAACCAGGAAGTGGCAAGGACTGACTTTCCCACAGAACTACTGCAGGGACAATGACCCTGGCAGACCTTACTTCAGTTCATTTCTGTTGACTTCAGAAACCCGGGCTCAGGACTGAGGGAGTAAACTTCTATTGTTCTGAGATACCCAGTTTACAGTCATCTTTAATGGTTTAACAATAACCACAGAATACTTAATATTCAGACCCTACTTATATTATATATTATTAGTAATAGTCATTGCATTTTACCCTGGCTGAAAATTACTTTTAAAAGATTTCTTTTAAGTGTGTGTGTGTGTGTGTGTGTGTGTGTGTGTGTGCACTCTAGAGACTGCACTCACAAATTTAAAGCTAGTGGGGGGTAGTCATCAAACAGCTCCCCCACAACCAAGTATGAATTGTGTGGGGCTCAGAAAGAAGGATGAGAAAATATGAGACAAAGGTTTGTTTTTGAGGTGATGAAAAATGTTCTAAGTGGACTGTGGTGGTATATCACTGAATTTATTAAACCCCATGGAGTTTATTCTTTAAAGTGATAGATTATATGGTAGGTGAGCTACAACTCAATGAAGTCATTTTTAAAAAGCTGAAACAGAACTTTATCCATTCATCGGAAATAGAGAAGAAACATGTCTACAAGAAAGCAAAGCAACTTTGACCTAACTTCTAAATGAGCCAATGGTGTGAACACAGTTCAAAGTTAGGGGGGCAAAGAGAGGTAAGAGCACAAGAACATGGCAAGAATCTCTACTGACCTAAGATCAAATCGCATCTGCTGATAGTTTCCCAAATTCTAATGTAAATGAACCGAGTATAAAAAAAAATCATGAAACCAATAAGGAAACAGCACGCGCCCGACTGTAGAAGACAGCAAGACATTACTGCTGATGTAGTTATGTGTGATAATGAATATGTCAGTGTGTTCAGTACTCTATCTAGTTCAGGGTGTCTGAAGACTTCATGATCAACAAGTACCTTTTCAAAGAAACTGAAAGAGAAATTTAATCCAAACAGCATTGCACACACCCTCTGAAAAAATACTGCTGCTAAGAAAATTTGGAAAGTGGAGACTGGTAGGAAAGGTGAGGCAACAACAACAAAAAGAGTATGAATCCTGACAGGCTGAATTAGTAAGTAAAGAACAAATTTTTAAAAGATACTATTTTTAAGGGAGAATTTTGAAAGTGCTCAAGTCACTGGAATGACCCTTGCTCTTAAGTTTAAACTGACTCTAGTCAACAACGCTGAGCATCTTCTCTAGTCACACTCCTGGATACAGGGGTACAATAAGTGGACACCCAGATTTAAACAGCATTGAGGTTGTGCCAAGGGGTGAGAGATAACATGAGAGAAGATTAAAGAAATCAAGGAGTGGATGCAACAGAGTAGTTACACAATGCTCAAAAACTAAGTTCTTCAGTGAGAACTGAAGAGGACAACAAGGGACAAGGACAGTAAAAAGTTAGTGGATTTGAGGTGTGTGAATCCTCACAGTCAGGAGGATAGCTAGAATCAGGAAACCAGAATGAGAAGACAAGAGATGTAATCAGAATGGGGAGTATAAAACAGATTGCATGAGTTATAGTTATTCATAAAAACAAATCGGGTGTCTGGCTACGTGATTTTCAATAGCTGATGAAAGATAACACGACGAAAGGCAAAGAGCTAAAAGCACCAACAACATACACGAAGGAATACCCCCATGCACCCAGAAATCCATGTATGCTAAAGACTTCCCAACCAGCATATTGCTGCTCATAAAACTAAATTCCAGCTTTAAGGTTTAATAACACAAACAATTATAACAGGTCAATCAAACTCTTTTTCACACTGGCATATGTTTGTTCAATAATCAGTATTTTTCTTGAGCTTCATTTAAAAACTGTAGAATCCCACCTTTT
>NC_022016.1:66807480-66826566 GCF_000317375.1 Microtus ochrogaster
ACCACGCCCAGACACTCCAGTGTGCTCAGATTACAGTAAACACCACGCCCAGACACTCCAGTGTGCTCAGATTACAGTAAACTAAACCATGTTTATGATGCTTGGCCTACAATGATTCAATAACTATTCCCTTCTATTAAAAGGGACAGAACTACGAACCCACATAGAGCTTACCTCAATGCCTAACTGTAAAAGAGTCTAGTATTTTCACATAATGCATCTATGTACAAAAGCCCAGCACTGATTAAGTCCTGCTGTAGAGTTTTGGAGTTGACTAGGACACCAGCACTTCTCCAGCACCCCATAACACTCTGTCAACTCGAACGGCAAGAATAGGAGGCAACAGTGAAGGCTAACACTAGTGTAGAACCCAGTTTACTGACTGACTTCTCCAGTACTTTTTCATGGTCTCCTCAAGAATGCACTTGTAACACTCCATGGCTTGAATGTGCTACTTACTGTGGTGTGATGGGATATATTGCCAACTATGTTGAGGTTTTTGAGCAGCTGGGGGGAACCACTGTATTGTGCAGAGATCTGCTTTCTGACTTCAGCAGCAACAGTTCTAGAACAAAGAAATAATGCATTACAAACACATGCACACCATAGATAGATAAAGATATATTTAAGAAAATAAAACATTTATAATGAAGGGAAGTACATTAAAATTTTGTTTATAAAATAACGTCTAGGCATATTAAGGCTAAATTCATAAAGAATCTTAACAATTTGGTTCTTGCTTATAATTACAACATCTTTTTCGTTTTTACTTTTTTGAGACAGGATCTCACTACATTGTCCTGGTTGTCCTCAAATACACTATAACATCTTTTAATATTGATGGAGGATACAAGCAGTACAGCTAATTTTTTACATGGCTGGTTTCTAATGTGACATTTTAGGAATACAATCTATGATATCGTATAAGTTATAAAATATAAACATAAGTTAAAATGTAAAGATTGAAAATAAATTCTAAACTATTTTATAAATCAACCTATGCTAAGAATTGGAAGAAAAAAGTCTTCTTTCTTCTATAATATTACTACCTCCTCATTTTTGCCCCCAGAAAACTACTTCCTATTTTTACTTAAGTGACAATGTCCTCATACCCAGTAATAAGAGCTTCCCATAATCTGATCCTAATTTCTCTCTCCAGCCTTTCATATTATTAACCAAACTCTTTTATAATCGTTCATATTGTTTGAAAATTTCATATATGCATACAAGGTGTTTTGGTCAAACCTACCTCCATCCCCTCTCCTCTAATCCCTCCAATTAACCCCACACTACTGTTCCTGCTCTACTTTATACACCGCTTTCTAGTCCGCTGACTGAGTAACCTTAGTTCTGCCCATAAATCTAGGACATCTACTGAATCATGGATAGCCTTCAGCAGTGGCTCTCCTGAACCAGATAGTTCCAACAAGGTACTCACGATCTAGAAAGACAGCCCAAGTTTACCTCTGACCTCCACATACACATGTACACGTGTACATCCACTTCCATGAACACACACACAGGCTCTTGCACTCAACGCCATCATGAAAGTTCTGTACAACATACATCACACATGAATCCTTGACAGATGTAACCACAAAGGCACTACCATAACAGAAAAATCTTTACTTGAAAATCAGCAGGAGAATGCAGTAATCCCAAGACTTTAAGATATTGGGGGCCCTTATATATTAGTATTTTAAATGTATTTAAATAAATATTTTAAAACAAAATTTTAGACATTCAAATAGATGCATAGCTTACTAATGACTATAATCCTCAGTTTCCACAAAATTGTCAACTAAAATAATCAGTGACTTCCAAACACGCAATAAATAACTTCCCATTATATTAATGAGAATTTTTTCAATGTAGGTCACAAATACAACAAAGAGTACTATCCACAGACCTTATGCAATTGTATCTCAATGTCAATATCTAACTTCTACCCTGATTCTCAAGCAACTACTTCTCTATTTTATAAAATTTTCCTCCTATTCTTTGACTCGTTACCAAAATTTAACCCTACTTCCTCTCGTTATCCCATGCACTTAAAGTGGTACCTACCTGATGGCCTGGTGTCTATGCAGGCGCGACAATAGTTTTAAGAATATTCTCAAGCTCACAGATGGATTTAGAACCTCAATTTCCAATAGAGTTTTCAGAAAAATCTCATTTTCCAAAAATTATCCAGAATTAATGTAATCCTTCCCCCTACTTTATCTCTTCAGTGTCTTTTTCCTTCTTTCACAACCAAATATCACATAGAAATTTCTTAAAGATGGTTATAAGCTAAATATGCAAGTCTAAGTGTTTTATTCAAAGACTTATTCTCTAAGGTTCAAGATACTGAGCTGTTCATTTTTCACCTTATATTAATGTTTTGAAAGAGACTAAATCATGATTCATAACTGACAAAACTTGGAAGCAACTAAGCCGTTCTTCAACGAATAAATGGATAAACAAAGTATGTCACATTCATGGAACAAATTACTTATTTGGAAAAGGAAATGAGTTATCAACCATGCAAGAAGAGTCAGTTCCAAGAAAAAGAAAGCAGTCTTAAAAGACTACATTTATGTAATTTCTGCTTTATGACATAATAAAATAGGCAAAAGCATGCACAATGACCCTAGGGGCTGAAGGGGAATGAGAGACGGGCATTTAGAAGCTGTCCTAGCCGGCTTTCTACTGATGTGATCACCATGACTAAAAGCAACCTGAGATGTTCTAAGGCAGAGACCACAGAGGAGTGCTGCTTGCTCAGCCTGTTTTCTTATATAACACAAGGATGGTACCAACCATCATTAGTTGGTCCCTCCCACCTTAATTATTAAGCAAGAAAATAAATGCCCCATAGACCTGGCCTATGGGGCAATCTGATGGAGGTATTTTCAAGGTTGCTTCTTCTTCCCAGAAGTTTGTGTCAAGTTGACCAAAAAACAAACAATTACGAAAAACACAACAAACAAAAAACTCTCACCAGCACAGAGAGGGAAACTATTCTGTGTGACACTATAATAGTGGGTATATGTCTTAAATATCAGTCAAAAACCCTGTTGTACTCTGTGGACTTTAGTCAACAGTGATTCATAGTAACTCCAGCTCATTTGATTAAAACTAATGCATATACACACTAATGTAAGACGTTACTAGTAACAAAAACATTGAGAAGGTAGTAGAATATAGCAGAAATCATCATGTTTCCAGAATTTTAAGAGTAAGAACTTGGGTCTTTGTAGCCCCAAGAAGCTAGATTTAGGCAGAGAAAGGAGATTTACTTAGTGTGGCCATATTGAGAAAAGGAGAGAGGGAAAAAACACCTCAGTTAACTAGGAGTGGGTAAGGGAGGAAGAGAAGAGCTTCAGAAACAGCTAGAGGAAGTCAGGTGGTGGTGGCACACACCTTTAATCCCAGCATAGGCAGGCAGATCTCTGTAAATTTAGGCCAGCCTGGTCTACAGAGTGAGTTCCAGGACAGCCAGGGCTACACAGAGAAACCCTGTCTTGAAAAACAAAAATATAACAAAGAATCAGCTAGAGGTAAAGTTGAAAACTGGAGAGGGAACACAATTTTTTTTTCTTTTGGAAGGGAGGGAGGGAGGGAGGGAGAACAAGAACAGATTGAGGAAAGGGCAGAGGGCGATTTTATAATTGCCTTTGTCTTTGCAGGGAAAGACAAAGGCAGACTTTTTAATTGATGACTGGATTAAGCTTTTCCCTTTTAAACTTGAGGGTGGGCAGGTACACACACTGTTGATTGTCAGAGGAGTTCAAAGGACAGCCTTTGAGATTCCTTTTTCTCCTTCTACCATGTATGCTGGGGAAATGAATTCAGTTCACTGGCCCTCCACTAGGCCTTTTAATGGAGTCCATACAATGCATGCATTTCTTTATTTTTTAAACTTTCTCTTTATTTATTCTATGTCTTTCACATCATGCATCTCAATCCCATTCATTTCCCCATCCCTTCTTATCCGCCTTCTGCCCTTGCAGCACCCCCCACAAAAAATAAAGGAAAAATTTTGTCATGGACACTGTACTGTGACAAAAAGAGTCACACAGTAACCACTTTTATCTATGTATCTATGTGCAAGTGTTCATTACAAATAGTCACTGGTCTGGTTTGAGGCCTCTGGTTTCTGCTACACTACCAACGCTCTTGGATAGCCTGTTGTCACCCTATGTCATAGAGATCCTGCAGTTTTGGGTCTGCAGGAGTGGCCCTTCACATGCTCCCACAGATCACAGATGGGGTGGACGCAGGGTGAGCCAACTCATAACCCTAGTTCTGGGCCCACCAGCTCTCCCTTGTCCTCACCACCAGGGTGAGCTCTCCTGCACTCCCTGGCTAGTTCACCCCTTGCAGCAATGGACAAGAGAAAGGGCAGGTTCTACTGCTTTCACGCCCCCAGGGTGGACTCTCCCACACCAGGATCACAGGGCCAGCTCTACTGTGTTGCCTAGGCCAGGTACAGGAGCCACTCTCCTGAGTGCTAATCCAAGTATTTCTTAATCATGATTAAAGACCTTACATTTCTGATTCATTTGCAACTGACAAAACAACAACAAAAAAATTCTTCAAAAAGAAATATAACCAATTTGGGTTTTGCTGTTGTAGAGATAGGGTCTCACTGTGCAGTCCTGGATGTCCTAGAACTTGCTTATGTAAATCAGGCGGGCCTCAAAGTCACAGAGATCTTCCTGCCTCTGTTTCCTAAGTGCTGAAAGGCATAAGTTACCACGTTCATTCTTTGAGATGTGAGAAAGAGAACTCAGTTTTGTCTCAAGAAAGATTACCTATCAACTGACAATTTCAATATTAAAGAGAGAAACAAATGAGACAGTTACTTTTAAAAAAAAAGAGATTATCTTTTATTTAATAAAAGACATACATAAGACAGTCCTCTGTGAAGTGGGGTCCACTCACTGACCTAAGTCCATTTTGCCCCTCTCTAACTCATCTTTACCTGTGATTTTTTTTCCTTCTGAATTCTCCTGAGTCATTCCCTCCTACGGGTTACCTCTGATTCCAAGAACAGCTGATGTGCTTACTGTCTTTACAACAAGAGGCCAAACCACCGCCAAGTACCAGGGCCTCACAGGCAGATAATCACATGATGATGATGTCCAGCTCTGCAGAATTACCCCATTGCCACGATGGAGCCAATACTCCTGATGAGAGAACCTAGGCTAGGCTCTCGTCCCTAAGAGGAACGATCTTCTCACAATGGGAACTGATTTGTTCCCTCCAGGGATGAAGACTTTTCTGAAGCTTTGTAGAAACAGTCTCCCCACCCCAACTCTCCCCACACACCTTGGTTTGTTTTGGGGTTTCACTAAGCAGTCCAGGCTGGCCTCCAATTTCAGTAACACTCCTGCCTCAGCATCCTGAGTGCAGGGATTGAAGGCATGACCACATGACAGGGTTCAGAACCACTCCTGAGATAATGATCAACCATACTACCACCGAATTGTTTATCTGCTCAGGAAATCACCAGCAGGCAAACCACAACTCTTGCTTATTTACATTCTCTACAAAAACCTCAAAGCTCTTGTTACCCCCTCAAAGACAGATCTCAAACCGCCAGACTTTCTCTGTTCTTTCCTGTCCCCACACCAATTAAAATGCCTCTCATGCCTTTCAGCACTGCTTGCCTGTGGCATTTCAGGAGGGGCAGCCAAGCCTCCTCTGCTCAGAGCCCCAAAGATAGGCCTCTGCAAATACTACAAATATGTATTACTTTCTTTCTTTCTTTCTTTCTTTTTTTTTTTTGGAATTTCGAGACAGGGTTTCTCTGTGGCTTTGGAGCCTGTCCTGGAACTAGCTCTGTAGACCAGGCTGGTCTCACATGCTGTCATGTTCCTAAAAGGGAATATCAGTAATAATTTGAAAATAAGATGTAATAATGCAAAAAATAAATCATTTCAAAATAAGCTGTAACAGCAAATGTTCACTGCCCAGAGAAGGGACCTATTTCAAGCTCCTGAAGGGACCTATTTCAAGCTCCTGAATACCCAGCCCCAAAAATACTCCATCTCTTAACCATACTATAATCCAACATACCCAAAAAAGGTACATTGCTTTAGGGAAGGTACAAGGCCCTCCCTAGTATATATAGGCTGAGCAAGGTATCACCCATAGAGAACAGGATCCCCAAAAGCCAGTACGGGCAGTAGGGATAAATCCTGGTGCCACTGACAGTGGCCCCTCAGTCTGCCCCATGCAACTGTCAACCACATTCTGAGGGACTAGTTTGATCCTATGCTTGCTTGTTCCTTCCCAGTTTGGCTGAAGTTGGTGAGTTCCTATTAGCTCAGGTAAACTGTTTCAGTGGGTGAACCCATCATGGTCTTGACCTCTGCTCATATTCTCACTCCTCCCACTCTTCAGCTGGACTTTGGGAGCTCAGTCCAGTGCTCCAATGCAGGTCTCTGTCTCTGTTTCCATCAGTTGCTGGATGAAGGTTCTATGGTGACATTTAAGATATTCATCAGTCTGACTGAGTCAAGATCAAGCTCCCTCTCCTCTATTGCTTAGGGTCTTAGCTGGGGTCATCCTTGTGGATTCCTGAGAATTTCTCTAGAGCCAGGTTTCTTGCTAACCCTATAATGGCTCCCTCAAGCAAGATATCTGTTTCCTTGCTTTCATCTCTGTCCTTCCTACTTCTCATCTATCCCATTCCCTCAAGTTCTCCTCAGCCCTCTCCTTCTTCCCTCCTCTTCCGCTTCCACCCTCCCTTCTCCCTCTACCCCCTTGCTCCCAATTTTGTCAGGTGATATTGTTTGTTTCCACTTTCCAGGTGGATCTATATGTTTTTCTTGGGGTTCAGCTTATGACTTAGCTTCTCTAGGATCATGAAGTATAAGCTCAATGTCCTTTGTTTATAGCTACTATCCACTTATGAGTATATGCTCCTCAATTATACTATGAAAATTTGTACTTGAGTCCAAGAAAAAAATAATCCAAAATTTGATCTATTTATCTTTTTTCAACTCTCCAATTCTACAAACTCCCTCACTGTTAACACAAATCACAGTTTTGACACAAGAGATAACTTTGCTGGGCCAGTTACAAAAGAATGCTGGAAACTACCAGAAGACACCTATCAAACTATGAAAATAAAATGTGTTCTTTACTAAGAAAGGGTGGTTTCCAGTTTTGAATTTGGAGATCTTTTTAGTTTGTTTGTTTTTATTGAGACAGGGTTTCTCTATGTAACAGCCCTGGCTGTCCTGGAACTCACTCTGTAGACCAGGCTGGCCTCAAACTCAGAGTTTCACCTGCCTCTGCCTCCTGTGTGCACCACTAAAGTCATGCACCACCACCACCAGGCTCATATTTGGAGATCTTGAAGTATTGTTTCAATATGTAAATTTAAAGAAGGAATCAAAATGGCACAGGAAGGAATCATAAGAATGACAAGAAATAGAAAGGAAGTTAATGAGAACTATTTTCATGGAAGAAAACTGAAAAGGATTTTAATCAAAAGTATTTTGAAATACAGAATAAGATTCTGCCAGAGAGTAAGATGACTAAACAGGATTGACTATAACTATAGGTTTAACAAAACAAGCAAAGATGAGGCACAGTAGCAAGACTACCTGGAAATCTACTTCATCTCAGTATTTCTCATTGTCAAAGAAAACCCCAAAAGCTGCCTGTGGATCCAGAGTCTTAACTTTTCTGGTCTGGTGGAGATTGTCTTTCATAGATGGAGACTGCTCTTTCATTCCCAGCTGTCCAGACCCAAATAATCACACAGAAAATATATTAATTACAACACTGCTTGGCCAATAGCCTAGGCATACTTGGTTAACTCCTATATCTTAAATTAACCCGTTTCTATTATTTTGTGTATCACCACGAGGCTGTGGCCTACTAATAAGGTTCCAAGGTGTTTGTCTCTTTCAGCAGCTACATGGCATCTGACTTCACCTACTCTCTACCTCTGTTCTGATTTCCTGCCTGGCTTTGTTCTGCTAAGTCACTGGCTCAAACAGATTTATTCATAAACCAATAAATGCAACACATAAACAGAAGGACATTCCATTAAAAACCAGCAACGATGTGACTGAACTGAAGGGGAAATGAGAAAGCAAGTTGCTCTAAGGGGCTGACACCCTTCAGAGAGAGGTCCTGTTTCCCAGGTAAAACCCACTGGCCAGTACAGCTGGGGAAAACTCAGTGTACAATTCTGAATAAAGAGAGGAACTGTCCAAACTCTCCTAAGAGACTGAAGTTAGTGACCAATCTGACACCTTTACATTTCCTCTTTCAGATGAGCACTAAGAGGGCCAAAATCTCCTATTTGATTCCCTTCAGTACAATCCAGATTTCCTAAGCACACAAGAAAAGATTCGGTTACTGGAAAAGACATAGGAGTTTTATTAGTGTGGTGGTTTGAAGGAGAATCTAGTATGTTTGAATGCTTGGTCCCCAGTTAGTAGAACTCTCTGGGAAGGACTAGGAGGTGTGGCCTATTTGCAGAGGTGTCACTGGGGGCTGTGAGGCTGCAAAAACCCCTCATTCCTGGTCTTGCACTCTCACTGACTCCACCTTAAACACCAGGATGCAGGCTCTCAGCTCCTGATCCCTTTGCTCATATTATCGCTCCTCCCTCTTTGACTAGACTCCACAAGGTTGGCCTAGTGGTTAGTTGTGAATCTCTGCATCTGTTTCCATCAGTTACTCGATGAAGGTGTGACAGTTATGGCAGTCCGCAATCTGATTACAGGGGAAGGTCAGGTCAGTCCCCTCTCCACTACTGCTTAGAGATTTGTCTAGGGTCATCCTTGTGTTTTCTTGGGAATTTCCCGATGCCCAGTTTCTCACTAATCCCATTATGGTTCCCTCCATCAAGATATTTCTTTCCTTGTTCTCCCTCTGTTCTTCCCCGACTTGATCTTTCCGATCCCTCGTGTTTTTAAGATATAATTTTATAAGAAAGCTTAGCATGCTCAAGTGTATCCTGTCCTGTCCTCCATCTTAACATTTCAATATGTATGCCACTGACACAAGGCTAAACCTGTCCAAACATACCCAATGTGTATGTTTGTGTCTGTGTGTGCACACATGCATGTGTGTGCAGTGTGTATGTGTGCCTGTATGTGTACAACAGCACATGGATGAAGATACACTCAGAACTACACATAGAAAGACACCATAAAACAATTTAAATGTCACCCACCTTTTTTGAAAGGGTCTCTCAATGGCCTGGGACATGCCCATTAGCTAAGCTGGTTAACCAGCAAAACCCAAGAACCCACCTATCTCCACCTCCCAGCAGTAGAATGCAAAGTACACAACACTGTATTCAATTTGGTATGTTGGTGTTGGGGACCTAGCTTAGTTCCTCATGCTTGTGTGGCCAGAACTTAACGAACTGAGCTATCTCCCCAAATTATATTTTGGCTTATGGTTTCAAAGTGTTCAGTACCTGGTCTCGTGTGCTTGGCAAATGTCATCCACCCTGGTTTTTTGATGGTCTTGTTTTTAATGGTCTCATGGCTGCCGTTGTGGTGGCAGAGATGTATGGCAGAGGAGTTTCTTCATGGACAAGAAACAGAGAGAAGAGATATACATGAAGAGGCCAGAGCAAGATACAGCTCACAGGGACACACTCAGTGTTCTACTTCCTCCAATTACTCCCCAGTTCCTATCACTTAGCACGTCCTAATAAGACCATCATATTTTGGATCTATCAAGAATCTATTAATTTCCTTATGTCAAAACTCTCACACTCTAATCTCTAGAGATGCCCTCTGAGACTCACCAGGTGAACGTCATTAACTACCTAGGCTTTAATCCAATCAAGATGATAGTCAAGACAAACTATCACAACCATCTTTCCTTGAACTATGATCTTAAATTGAGCATGCCCAAGAATATACTCAGCCCTAAAAGTCTTACCCCCACATGAGTATATACAGGCTCACAGAAAAAAAACCTCCATACTTACTTTGTTCAAGAAAGGCATAGCTTTGGAAATAGCCTTCAGCTCTCCTTGCCTGCTGCAGAAAATAAATCTTTCTCCACTTTTCTTGGCTGTGCTTGTTTTGACATCACACTCATTATATTATGAACTATTATACCCAACTATACCATGGATACCGAGCATCCCAAAGCATTCAAGGAAATACAGGTTCCAAAACACTGGATCAAATAAGGACTAAATTAGTAAGTGCAGCAATCTACCAGTAGAGATGAAACCCTTGTCTTAGCTGCAATCAGCTTGATTCCAGCCACAGGGAAGCCCAATGACTATAATCTTTTCTTTTGACAGAAGCACAAAAATTGCAAAGTGGTTTCTCTGGAAAAGCAGCAACTCAACAACTGCGCACAGAATGTGGTGGGAGAAAAAAGCACAATGCAGTATCAAGAATCTGGCCCCTCGAGTTCCCAAAAACCTGAAAAAGACTTGGAGACAGCCCCTGTTCCACTGTTAGAAGTCCCATAAGAAGACCAAGCTACGCAACTATAATATATATTCATAGTATCTAGGTCAGTCCACGCAAGATCAGTATCTATAAATCCTTATGAGTCCAGGTTAGTTGATTCTGTGGGTTTTCTTGTGTCCTTGACCTTTCTGACTCCTACAATCCTTCCTCTCCCTCTTCTGCAGCACTCCCCAAACTCTGCCAAATATTTGGCTGTGGGTCTGCATCTGTTTCCATCAGCTGCTGGATGAAGCTTCTGAGATGACAATTGGACTGGGCACCAATGTGGTCACAGGAGACGGCCAGTTCTGGCTCCACATCTGCTATTGCTAGGGCCTCAGTACACCAAACACTATTCAAAGCTACACTTAATATTCTGGAACACTCTATGAAACAAGGACCATATAAGGATACTGAAGCTTCAAGGTCATTACGGTTACATAATTAACTAGGAAAGGTGCCAAGATCTGAACACAGAGATGCCACAGTTAACCACTGTTAATCTGCTATACAGTCCATTCTGTGGATACACCGAAATGTATTCAACAAGCCTCTATTCGTGGACATTACACTATTTCTAGTTTTCCCAAACATTATCACTAGAATGTAAATTCTCTGCTGGAGAGATGGCTCAGTGGTTAAGAGCATTGCCTGCTCTTCCAAAGGTCCTGAGTTCAATTCCCAGCAACCACATGGTGGCTCACAACAATCTGTAATGAGGTCTGGTGCCCTCTTTTAGCTTGCAGACATACACGTAGAATGTAAATTCTCCAAGACAAAGAACGATTTTTGTCTAAATGGAGAATTATAGGTAACTTCTGTCTTCCTTTTGGGCCTTCCAGATTTCCAAATTTTCTGTAACAAATGATTTTGTAGTGAGAAAGACAATTTTAGGAACTATAAGACGTAAAATAACATGCCTAGCCTTAGAAAAGATAGGGGCAGGGGGGTTAAGTTATATCTATAACAGGCCTAGCTATAAACACCCATTATTCTAGTCCTTTAAAGATTAAGTTCTAGCATGCCTGAGCAACAGTGTAAGGCACTGCTTCAAAATGAGAAAAAGTCATACAGGTATACAATGTATCCATAATATATATTATAGAGTCAGATACTATACATATACATGGGGTATATGATGTATGTGTAGCATATAGTATAGATAAGAGTCAGACACACACACACACACTTCCCTGGAATCAACTTTCCAAAAGCAAGCAATTTTGGTTATAGTTCATGTTCGTTTTTTCTCTATTTGCCCAAACTTAGTTCACAGCTCAGGTAAAGACAGTTAAAACACCTAATTACAAAGTATGAGAGCGGTAGGACATTCCACCATTGTTACAATCCGTCTCCAGTCTTGCCAGGACGCTGAACAGAATTCTAAGCTGATCTGTGGGTCACGTTTATGTGAACCTGTCTAAAGTCTTTGGGATGAGCCAGAGGACTGGACCAGCATGAACACTGCAAGCCAAGGAAAATTAAACTCAGGCTGAGACGCAGACAACAGGACAGAAAGAGTCCTTCTACTTGATGCATTTAGTACTTTAAATATAACTCCTTCCCTGAGAGTTATATTTGAAATTATATATTATATGTTATATAATTTCAATATGTATTGAGATTTTAAAAACTGATGAGAGCTGTTTCATGGTTCCCATCTGATAAAATTTCAGGATACCTGTCAAAGCCTTATGAAGTACTATGTATTTCAGTGTATATTTTAAGTTTCCTCTACTAACTAACACACAGTAACAACACTGCTCTCCACTTTATAAAGCATATTAAATTATAAAACAGTGTGGGAAACTCAGAAACAAAAAACAAACAAACAAAAAAGTATCTGTGAACATTGGCACTGACCTAAAATTAACAAGTAGAATATCCTTAATTCCACCCTAATTCTTAAGAATGGAGTCAGACTCATCTCGCTTACAAGCATATAAATCATATTTTTCATATGAGCTATATATTAATAAATCCTTGCTTATTTAAAGTTTTTTCTTTTTTTCTTTTTTCTTTCTTTCTTTCTTTTTTTTTTTTTTTTTTGAGACAGAGTTTCTTTGTGAAACAGTCCTGGCTGGCTGTCCTGGAACTCACTCTGTAGACCAGGCTGGCCTTGAACTCACAGAGATCTGCCTGCCTCTGCCTCCCAAGTGCTGGAGTGGGATTAAAGGCATGCGCCACCACTGCCAGATTTGGGGGGGGGGTATTTTTTCCTGTTTTTAAGACAAGTTCTCTCTCTGTACCCCAGGTTGCCAAACTCACAAGATCTTCCTGCCTCAGCTCGAGTGCTGGGACTATAAGCACAAACCACCATACCTGGCTTATCCTAACTTTAAATGCTTTCTAAATCTGTGTTCTCTCCTACCTCTTCCTATGGTATTTGACTACAACTCGTAATATGCTTGTAGCCAGGCATGGTGGTGCACAACTTTAATCCAGCACTCGGGAAGCAGATGCAGGGGAAAGTCCCTATGAGTTCAAGAACAGCCTTGTTTGCATAGTAAAATTCTTTGGGGAGGGGGCAACAATACAATACACTTATGAAAATCTGAACATTATTTTGCTTAGATCAGAAAGAAAGCGAGGATTTCTGCTGGTTCAGCACTACACTGGAGGTTGTTGCCAATGAATTAGGACAGAAAAAAGAATGAAGTCTGAGGAAAAGTAGAGGTGGTAAACCACTCCAGTCAGGAGACACCAGTTTTACACTCCGAGGCTGCCACTCTCAGCTAAAGGTTGGATAAAGGGTATCCCTTGGATAAGGCAAGCCCCAAGTCTCCAGCCCTGAACACCTGAATTAGTTTAATGGAAAAGAAACGAAGGAGCCATAAAACATCAAGGGTATGGAGAGCTTGCCGGTACTCTCTACATTATGTTCCAAGGAGATATTGCTATAGTGGCCATCAAAATTCCAAGCCAATGGGAAACAGGTCTGACCGTGGACCTTATTTGTTCTGTGTCAGCTAGAGGAGCCCTCTGAGGCAGGGAAGGCTACAGAAGCTTATCAACTGAGAGATAAGATAGAAGAAACTGTCCTTTCTCTCTGGAGAGTCAATCAGCAAGCAGGAGACAGGGGAGTGAAGCTTACAGGATGGATTACACTGGGCAAAAGATCCACCCCTGGGGCCATCCTGAACACTACTTGCAAGAAGTTGGTTGTAAAGATCTCTTCACAAAACACCATTTCACACCACCAGGAAGAACTAAATACTTCTAAGATTTGGTAAGGACTCGGGAAAAGAAGGTAAAAATCAGCAGAATTTGATGATAGGACATCTGACTGACCAGTCAGACTGAGGGGACCAGCAACAGTGACACAGACAGCAAGGCTGCAGCAAAGACAGTGCAGCCATTAAAATGCTCGCCACACAAGAACCTGAGTTTGACCCCAGCATCCGCGAAAGAAGCTGGGTGTCTCTTCAGTTTGCTGTGAGATTACATCTCCTGGGAATGGCTACACCATAAAGTCTTATGAACATGACTGCCTAAACATGAGCTGAAAAGTACAGCAAGAGACTTGCTAAAGAAGACGGGGAGAGCTCATGGGGCTCAACCCTACACAAAGGACTAACCCTACACTAAGGAAGGCTGGGAATGGGAGAAGTCTTCCCCAGGGAAGAACACACCAATTAGTTAGCCAGTATCAAATGGTCAGCCCTGAAAACATACAAACAAGTAACATTATACAGACTAAGTTGTATTTATGCATTTACAAATATGTGTGTATGTAATAATAACTAATGTAGCACAAATTCTAATTGGTTTTAATAATAAAAACCCAGAGAGAGATAGGGGTTAATGCTGAAAGATCAGAGAAGCAGAGCAGCCAGCCACTAGTTCTTACCTCTACTGAATTCTCAGACCAAAGGGGAGATCCTGTTCCTACGAATCCTCAGACAGAACCCTCAGACTGAATGCCTGAGTTTCTATCTTCTCCCACCTTATATTCCTCTCTCTGCGCAGCCATATCCCTTCCTGTCTCCACGTCCCTAGTGTTGGGATTAAAGCCATGTGACTCCCAAATACTGGGATTAAAAGTATGAGCAGCACAGCCAGGCTCTGTTTCTCTGTGGGACTAGATCAATCTCATGTAGACCAGGGTAGCCTTAAATTCACAGAGATCCGTCTGCCTCTGTCTATGGAGTGCTGGGATTAAAGGTGTATGCCACCACTGCCTGGCTAACTAGTGGCTAGCTCTGCACTCTGATCTTCAGGCAAGCTTTATTTGTTAGATCACAAACAAAATATTACCACAAGTTAATGGGGGGAAAAAGCCATGGATTTGAAAGAGAGCAAGGATGGGTATATGGGAGGGTTTGAAGGGAAGAAAGGGAAGGGGTGAAATGACATAATAATTATACTATAATCTCAAAACATTAAAAAAAAAAAAGCTAGGCTGGGCATGGCAGCATACACCTATAATCCGATTGGTAGTCTAGCCAAATTAGAGAGTTCCAGCTTCAACAATAGACGTTTTCTCAAAAAAAAAAAGCATGGGAAGCAACTGAAAATGACACCTGACATTGACCTCTGGCCTCTACATATGTACACAGACAAAGGACAAGGACACACAGGCAGGTGGGCACACACATACGGGGTGGGGGCTGCTGACTTTGTTCCATGGAGGGTGTTCCACTCATACAACAGACAAATTTGGGAGCTAAAGGGTCAAGAAAGAGAGCAAGGGGTAAGAGAGAGGAAATAAAAATACTCAGATTGAAAAGCAATCAAAATTATAATCCACACAGAGAATTCTAATAAGAACCCATGAAAAGACCGTAAAATAAACAATTTTATCAAGGTCCTGGGATAGCACTTCAGTACTCAAAAGCAACAGTTACTTATATATTCTGACAACGAAAACCCAATTTTTTTAAAAATTCTTTGCAAAATAACATCCAAAACAAAAATAGTTTAAAACAAATTTACCAAAAGAACATGATGAGAAGAGTAAGCCCAAAAGAAGGCAGAGGTGGCAGCCTCGTCATTGAAAACTCCTGCTGAGAGGAAGCTACACAGGAGCCTGGGAAATGGGCTTAGTAGAGTATCTGCCTAGCGTGAGGCTCTGGGTTCCACCCCTAGCACCTTGCATACTTGAAATCCCAGCATTCACGAAGTGGAAGCAAGATTGGAAGTTCAAGGTTGTCTTGACTACACAGCAAATTCAAAGTCAGCCTGGGCAAATGAGATGCTGTGTCAAAACAAAACGACATCCCATTTAGGACCAAGCACTACACCATCACCTACTCTCTACTGGATCACCTCTCCCAAGGCGGAGAAACAGCAGCGAAGAGGAGAAAAGAACCTAAGAGCCAAAGGATGGGGAGATGCAAAGCAAACAGACATCTTCTGGACTTGGCATGGCCACTACACTCACGAACCCACTGCAGCTGTGGTTTATCTGCACAAAGCCTGCAGAGTCCACCAACACCCATCATGGGTGTGGGAGGGGTCTGAGGGTGTGTTATTTTCAGTGTTAAAGTCGCTGATAAGTGGTCCTTTCTCCCCTTGCTCCAGTAAATAACATCCTACCCACATCCACAAACGGAGCCCTAATTAAACTCAATACAAACACACACACACACTCCATAAAAAGAGGAGTGCTTGTTGGAAATAAAACGTTTCAGCAGGAAAGAGAAGGGAATGGGGGACAGAGAACAAATGAAATTCATGTAGGCAGGCAAAGCACTCATACACATAAAATAATATAAATCTAAAAATATTTCTCTAAAGAATTAAAACCAAGTGTTCAAACAAGCCAGCACAGAAATGTATAGAGGCACATTCACAATGGCCAAAAACAAATACCAAAAGTTCATTAGCTGATGGAAAAACAAAATGTGCTACATAAAATGGATTATTTAAACATAAAAAGTAAAAATGGCAATATGTACTACAGTATAAAAAAAACATGAAAACATTATGCAAACTTTTAAAAGTCACACACAGAAAGACCACATGCTACATAACTCCATTTATGTGAAATGTTCAAAACAGGAAAATATAGAGATATAAAAAGTAGATCAGTGTTACCTAAGGTTTTGAGTAGAAATGGAGACTGACTAAAAACTGGCACAAAGCATATTTCAGGGTGATGGAAATACTCTAAAAGTGGATGACGGTTTCATAACCATAAATTTACTAAAAATCATTCACTTACATTAAATAAATAATGTTTTATGGCATGCAAAAGATACCTGAATAGGGACAATGAGAAGTCTCCCAGGGTAAAAAGACTTGCCATGAGAGTGCGAGAGTTCAGCCCAGAACCCACATCGGAAGGAGAGAACCAAATACAGAAAGTTGTTCTCTGACCTCCACATATGCAACTTGGCATGTGTGTGTGTGTGTGCACTAGCAATAAATAAAGTTAAATTAAATACACCCACAAAGCTAGGTCTTTTGTGGCTGGGGCTTCTCTGAGCAGCTAAGGAAAGGGTATCAATCAAAAAATTTTTTAAAAAGGTGTGGTGGGGGAGGGTTGGAAAGAGAAGAGCTAGTGCAGAGTGGCAGAGACAGTTGGGACCCTGAGACGTCCACTACTCCCTGGATCTTCAGCAGAAATTATGGCGATTACCCAAGAGCTGATATAAATGAGAGGGCTGCTTCAGTTTTCTGGTGCCATGAGTGCATATGTACGGGAAAGCCAAACTCCAAACACGAAAACACCCTATGAAGGTTAGGAAAGTTCACTATGGCCGTGTGAATGAGAACGGTCCCCAGTTAGTAGAACTCTCTGGGAAGGACTAGGAGGTGTGGCCTATTTGCAGAGGTGTCACTGGGGGCTGTGAGGCTGCAAAAACCCCTCATTCCCGGTCTTGCACTCTCACTGACTCCACCTTAAACACCAGGATGCAGGCTCTCAGCTCCTGCTTCAGCACCATGCCTGCCTGTACCACACTCCACCATGACATCAGGAACTAACTCTCAGAAACTGTAAACCAGCCCCCAGTTAAATGCTTCCTTTTATAAGTTGCCTTGGTCATGGTGTCTCTTCACAGCAATAGAATAGTAACTAAGATCTGCATTTAGGTCTGAGCTAGGCTTTTCAAAATTAAGTGACAGACACCCCACAACCAGCTAACATCAAGTTATGATGGTATTGTGGAATAATCCTTTACACTGTGTGAAGGTGTGTCACTATGACTGATTTAATAAAAAGCTAAACGGCCAATAGCTAGGCAGCAGGTATAGGCAGGACTTCTGGACTGAGAGAACTCTGGGAAGAAGAAAGGTGGGGCCACCAGCCAGAAGCAGAGAGAGAGAAAGAGAGGTAGAAGCCACAAGCTACCTGGCAACACACAGACAAATAGAAATGGGTTAATTTAAGTTATAATAGCTGGTGGGTCAAGCAGAAGCTATAGGCCAAGCTCTCATAATAATGTCTCCATGTCGTGTTTTTGTGTGTGTGTGTGTGTGTGTGTGTGTGTGTGTGTGTGAGAGAGAGAGAGAGAGAGAGAGAGAGAGAGAGAGAGAGAGAGAGAGAGAGGGCGGTGCAAAGAAAAATCTGCAATGGTTGGTTCTCTTTGAATTTCACCAGTTCCACTTCAATTTAAGGAAGAATATGGGACAATTAAAATGATTACTTTGGAGGCCAAGGAAATGGCTAAGTTAGAAAGCTTGTTACCAAGATGAGGACTGGGGTTCAGATTCCCAGCACCCACATAAATTCCACATGAAGGTGGGAATGGAGGAAACCCTACCTCAATAAATAAGGTAGAAGGTGATCAACAAAAACACCAAACATAAATCTTGGGTATGTGCGTGCGCGCACACACACACACACACACACACACACACACACACAAAAGTAAATTAGGAAAATGTTGAAGTTTCATGTGTGTGTATGTATTTGTACATGTGAAAGCATTTGTACATACATGTTCCTGTGGAGGTGAAAGGCCAACCTTGGGTGTCATTCCTCAGGTACCATTCACCTTGTTTTATGAGATGAGGGTCTCTCATAGACTTGAAGCTCCCTGATTAAGCCATACTGGCAGGCCAGGGCGCCCCAGGGATCAAACTGTCTCCAACTCCCCAGCTCTGGGTACATATGCACACTACTACACTAGCTTATGTATAAGGGTTTTGGAGACCAATCTGAGGTTCTTGTGCTTGCAACAAGCCTGAGCCATCTCCCTGGCCAGAATTAACTCTGAAGAGCATCTGTCAACTTGGTATGACCAGCACTCTCGCCTTCCTTCCTTCTTTCGAAAACTCTTGTTTGTAATGAACTTAAGCCCTGAGATTCAAGAGGGGCTGACATCGTTCATTACACCTCCCTCCAAGCCAGGAAAAGGGACGAGGACCCAGGACTGACCAGACTCTTCTACATTCTTAAACACAGCAGTTGGTTCAAGGAACCACATACACCTGAAGCAGACAGGAAACTGAACACCTGGTAGAAGTGGAGCCTAGAACTGTCAAATCTCAGGGCAAGCATTTTGGTTTCAGTTTTTGTGCAAAATCTGAGATACAAAGATAGCAGACCTACTGACAACACCTGTATCCCCTAATCCGGTCATCAATTTATAAGAGCACTTTATGATTTGAGCTTCTATAATTGCATATTAAAAACTCCTTTGGTCGAGAGAGAGAGAGAGAGAGAGAGAGAGAGAGAGAGAGAGAGAGAGAGAGAGAG
>NC_022016.1:66826666-66829099 GCF_000317375.1 Microtus ochrogaster
AGAGAGAGAGAGAGAGAGAGAGAGAGAGAGAGAATATGAAAAAGTAACAAGACAGGAGCTGGAGAGATGGCTCGGCGGTTAAGAGCACTGACTTCTTCCAGAGGACCCAGGTGGCGGCTCACAACTGTCTGTAATTCCAGTTCCAACACCCTCACACAGACATAAATACAGGCAAAACACCAATGCACCTAAGTAAATTCTTAAAAGAAAAGAAAAACAACAAGACATCCAAAGTGGCTGCCAAAAAGCCCAAATGACACAACAAAGCAGGACTTAACCCTGGAGTCTGAGCTGCTTAAAACAGGAGAAAATAGGATTGTAGGTAGGTACACTTCCGGCAAAATCCAACTGATCTGAGAAGTCTTTCTCTGTCCACAGATACTCCTCACGGCCAACAAACACACCTGCCAAATGCTCTCCCAGGTTCTTTGTGAAGCAGCAGCCAGGAAGACATGGCCTCACCTTCCAGCACTCCTCATCTCTCTGAACCGGACCTCCTTCCCCTTCTTCCTGATGCCCTGGGATTGTACTTCCCAAACAATGCCTTCATTCTCAATCCTTAGCCTCTGTTTCTAGGGAATAAAGTCTGAAAGAATTTCTTTAAAAAAAAAAAAAATCACCTCTCAGTAACTGTCTGGCTCAAAAGTGAAACACAGAATGCTTTGCCTTTGAGCTCACAAACCTAGCAAGAACACTCAACATTAATACAATGTTAAACACCAATAGTAATAACCATACAGTAATGTAAGATCATGGACTTCATCCCATCACTACAGCAAGACACCAAAGTTTTCTTTGGACTCGCTTTCAGAAGTTCTAGTCCATGCCAACAGCATCGTTCCTTTAGGCCCACAGTAGGTAACACATCATGGGGTATGGACATGGCAGGGTAAAATTGGTCTTTATGACCACAAAGCAAAAGGAAAGAGGAATAAGTGAAGGCCCTTAAGTCAGTGCTATGCTTCTGATGCCCCAGCTCTTAAAAGTCCCATCAACTTCCCAAAAGCCACCTGGGACCACCTGTTACAATACAGACCTTTGGGACATATTATGATCCAACTACAGAGCAAAATACACATACATACATAAGATTTTAAAGTTACTAACAGATGAAAAATAATAAACTTTTGTAACTCCCAGAAAATACAACTATATATGTAGAAATTATCAAAGAATCTACAGCCATTCTTTATTATCAACAAGAGTTTAGTGAGATATAGCTGGATATAAAATTGTTGGATACCTAAAAATAAACCTGACTAAAGACAAGCAAGGACCTCACAGAAAACCATGAAGCTTTTTTCTGTGATAACTGAAGAGAGAGGCTATGGGTTGCAAACAGTATTAAAAGACCATCATTTTCCACCAAACTGATGTGTAAGTTCAATGTAACTCCAACACAAGTCTAACAGGGTATGGGTAGGAAGTTTTTTGGGTTTTTGTTTTTTATTTTAGAGGAGTGAGATATAATGTAAAATTTATATAGACTTTCAAAGGGCTAAATGAAACCAACATACTTAAAAAAAAAAAAAAAGAGAGAGAGAGGGACTAACCAGGCTACTAAATCCTGAAGGTAATATAATTAAAATCACTATGACTGGTTAAAAGACACCCAACCAGATCTACGGAACAAAATCAAGACTTTATGGTAGAGGTGGAAATTACAAGTCCATTCCGTTCCCATATTAAGTCAGGTGGAATACAAACCTCAGCTCAGATTTGTGTAAATACAGGCAATGTCTGTCTCAGGATAAGGAGCAATTTCTTATCCAAGAGCCATAAGGTACTGGGGTTGAATTGAGTTCAGTTCGGAAAAATGCGTGCAGGAAACCCTGGGTTTGATCTCCAACAGTCCATAAACTGGACAAAGTAGCCTGTAATCCCAGCCGTCAGGAGGTAGAGGCAGAAAGATCAGAAGTGCAAAGTCAGGTCATCATCTGCTATATAGGCCAAACTAGACTACATGGGATCCTGTCTCAAAAAACAAGCAAGCAAACAAATATAAATAACCATGATAATATAAACATAAAACAACAACAAAAAACACAAGGAGCATTAAAACTAAGAACTTACTTTTCAAGAACTTCCCTAGAAAGAATGAGAAATAAGTCATAATGGGGTGTTATTATCCAAATAATCAATAAACAATTAATATACTGGCTGTATGCAAAGTTCCCACACAAAATCACAAAGGAAAATATGGAGAGGGGATGGCCATAAAGATTTAAATAGGCAACTTAAACAAAACAAGGCATTCAAATGGTCAATAAACAAACAAAGCAGAGCTCAACTTCATTAATAATTCAGTAAATAAAAATTAAAACATGCCGGGCAGTGGTGTCGCACGCCTTTAATCCCAGCACTCGGGAGGCAGAGGCAGGTGGATCTCTGTGAGTTCGAGACCAGCCTGGTCTACAGAGCTAGTTCCAGGAC
>NC_022016.1:66829749-66831111 GCF_000317375.1 Microtus ochrogaster
TCCAGGACAGGCTCCAAAGCCACAGAGAAACCCTGTCTCGAAAAACCAAAATAAATAAATAAATAAAAAATAAAACACACTACAAAACCATAAAAATGAATGAACTTTAACTGCAATCATGAATGAACGACAGAATAAAATTTTAGCAAAAGCAAGAGAATAAGAATAAGAAAAAACATGCAATACAACACTGTTCAAATACCTTCAAAAGCGGAAAAGAACACCATATTGCTTAGAAATGCATGCACAGGTGATAAGAAGAAAACACAAAGTGAAGCAAAGTGGGCTGGAATAATCTGAGAATGGGCAAGTCTGCCTTGTTTGTTTGAAATTTTTAAGTTATACTTTTACTATTTCTTTAGGAAGGGGTGCGTGCATGTACCAAGGCAGCAAGATGCTTAAAGAAAGATTTATCACAACAGCTGATAAAGGTACTTGCCACCAACCTGGGCCTGAGTTAGAACCCTGGGACCCACGTGGTGGAAGGAGAGAACTGACTTCTGCAAGTTGACCTCTGACCCCCACATGCATGACAGTACATAGCATGCACACACACATATACACACATGACACACATACTAAATAAATCTTCTATTTTTAAAAAATGAGGCATACAAAAAATTTTAAGTAATATAAATGACAAATGAAAACAAGAACAACAGAATAGTTACAGCTGTGGTTTCTAGTACCATAGCTATAGTTATCACACAGTGGAAACACCGCTGACTGGGGAGCAAGGGGTAAACTAAAGAATGAGTCAACAAGAGAGACCAGATTACAGAGAACCCTAGGACACAAGGGAATGTCTGCACTCCCCACTGTCAGAAAACTGTATTCCTGATTAAAGCCTTGCCTTGAGGAGCCTGAGTAAGAGGGCGGAGAAACTGGGGCTGGGATTGCCTAGGGAGGTGTGGAAATAGGGCTGGACGAGGAGGCAGGCAAACAATTCTTAAGTTTCAGCATCTGCACGGCACTAGACTTGAACAGTCAAGACCTGAGCTAGCAGTATCTATTGTTTGCTTTCTTGTTTCTTTTCTAAAAATTAGACTGAAAGATTTATTATTGTAACTGAAGTTCACTTGCTTTGTTACTTTATAGCAAGTCAAGGGGAGGAAGGAGGCAGATACCAGATACTGGAGAGGGGCACAGCTCCTGAAATCAGTGCTAAGGCAGGAGAAAGGGTCAAAAGTTAACTCCAGATCTACAACTCAGGAACACATAAACTAAGCTTGCTCACACAGCCTAAGCTTTCCTAAGAGAAAGCAGGAAGCAGTCCTGATGTTACCTGAGAGAACCGTGACTAGAAATGAAAAACCAATAATTGGTGGACAGTTAGGAAGTCCAGACAACTCAGCGGGTCTT
>NC_022016.1:66831979-66836878 GCF_000317375.1 Microtus ochrogaster
TGGCCCCCAAAACAATATTCTTTACTATGTTGTTGTGCCTCTGTAGGTTATATGGATAAGAATCTAGTAAAAATGGGCACAAATGTCCATCCACTTGTTAAATATCAAGTCACTGGATAAAATGGTCCAAATGAAATCCTATACCATTAATCTACAAATAGTTAATCTTCATAAATGCATAGGCCATGTCCTCAGAAAGGAAAAAGATCAGAGAAGAGGCAAATTCTTGACATGGACAAAATGCATTGTGCTTGGAAAGACTGACCTGAGGTAAGCAGTCCAGTCAGGAATTCAGGAATAAAGATCCCAGCCTCCAAAAATCAACAACACCCCATTAAAAGGGATGAAAAAAGATCTCAGTGAGAAAAGCTGATCAGCACCGGTCTTCATAAAGATTTCTGAACCATCATGAGCCTGTTTTTCCTAACGTATCACACGGCAGTAGGTTTTTACAGAGCAATGAATTTCATATATGCATACATTATGGAAAAGATTGTCACTTTAAAGAAAAGGTCCTAAGCCTCATTTCATAAAAACTGCAAAAATGAAATAGCTCTATTTACTAAGCAATTACTGCACACAAGGCTTCATTCTAAGCATCTGAGAGATACTGGTTTCTTTAACCTCATAGCAGCCCTCCGAGAAAAGTCCTAGAACTATAACCATTTGCAGGGCCAGTGGGAATGGAGTCAAGAAACTGCTCAAGTCTATGCAATGAGTGGCAGAGCCAGGCTGCCAACCCCAATCTATGTCCACACATTGTCCTGTTTCCACTGGCAGGAACTCAAAGGCACAGCTCTCAATCCTTCCCAAGGATTACTTATGAAACTCGGTAACATGGAGGACAGTTCACTCCTAACAGCTAACTACTAATTACATTCAGCACTCTGTCCCTGGTTTGCTGTCCAATCTACTTGCAGATGATTCTGGACTCTAGATCCCCAGTCTCTCCTGTGTCTCAAACCAGCACCAAAAATCTAATGGATGTTTCCATTTAAATGACTTACAAGCCCTCAAAGCCAAGATGCCCAAACCCGCATCATTTCCATCCAGTAGACCCTCCCACTCTTAAACCACATCCCCGACACCTCGCATGGGCCTCAGTGACCCCTTCCATTCTCCAGCGGGCTGCCCAGTTAGAGAGCTGCATGTCCCCCTCTTCCTCAACTTCCATGTCCAATTCATCCCTCATCATTGCCATGACTACCCAAGAGTCCCTCTTGGGAGGGCACATGCCCTTCATTCCCGTCTTGATTTTATACCTTTCGAGACTATCCTTACTTGTATTTGAGGCTGTTTTCCACAATGGAGTCTATTTTCTTTCTTGAGGCTAGTCCAGTTCCACCTGCTAACTCCATTCACAGACAAGAGGCATTGCCTTTAGGTCATCCCTTACCCTCAAAGGTGTGCTTGCTGTGTAAGACACAAACTCTAGCTCTATTTAAAAGAAATGTACAAGATGTGTCCATTAATGGTATTGCCTTAAGGCCCAAGAGCAATTGGGATCGGAAATAATAATATATAATAAATAATTTTTCATTCCCAACCCCGATCACAAGTGTCTGGTGGCAGTATGGGTTAACTATGTAAACCGTGTTAACTATGCACTTTATACAAGACTGACCATTTATCATTCATGGTACTCTTATAAGCTAAGCACCACTATTTACCAACTTTCAGATGGGACAACTTTCAGCAAGGTCCCGATTTAGAAAACAACACTCAGTATTTGACTTCACCTTGGTCTTCCAGCAGCACCCACGTTCCTACGAACTTATTTCACCTCTTAAGAAAAAAAATGAAAACTATGTCTTAAAACTCAAAATTAAAAGGAGACATTTTACATCTGATCTTGGCCAAAGGCAAGATGCAAAATGAGATGTTAGTTTTAAATGGAAAAAAAAATCCCAAAACCCTTAATACTGTGGAGGTTCAGAAGCTAAAAATGCCTTTATCTGACATATCCAAAAATTTTCAGGAAATGTCAACAGCTAAAAAGATTCAGAACCACAGAAATAAAATACAACTGCCAAAAGAATTCACTTGAATGCTGTCTTTCTTTAAATATAAGTCACTAAAAAAAGGTTTTACTGAAACAAGCAAACAAAAAAAAACCTGCCTAGCGCCTTATCCTATAAGAGCATACCATAGTTAAATGCTACAAATATTCTTTAATTTTTATCTGGACCCGGAGGTAAACTACTGGGAAACCGTATCCTCGGTGGGTGGCTTACTCCTAGGACTTGAACGCTAGGGCCCTGCATAAAGCACAGTGCGGGTCGGGTCATCCATCTTTCCCTGAGGAGAGAGAAAGGACCCCCACCCAGCCCACGGGGGGAAGCAGGGTGTCCCCGTGTCCCGCAGCCCACAACTTTGCACTTGCGGCCTTAGTGTGCGTGTGCAAGCGAGGGTGCAGAGCGGGCGGTGCGGACGGGGCACCCGGGGTGCTGTCAGCGGTGGCGGCGGGTGCGGGCGTGAGCGCCGTGGCCTCCTCGCCAGTTCCTTTTGTTGGGGCGCCGGGAGCCGGGGCGTGGGCGTGGAGCGCCGGAGCGGACTCCACTGCGGACACAAAGAACCGCCGAGCTGGCTGCCGCACGCCCTGCGGGCCTGGCGAGGCGCGGGCTGCAGGCCCCGGACCGCGCCTGGCCAGGCCCGGGGGCCGCGCCACACCCACCCTCCCACCCCCACCCCCCGAGACCCGGCCCGGTTCCCCGCCGCGTACCTGCTGATCTTCTGCGCGAAGGCGCGGCGCTCCGCCATGGCTGCGACGGCGCGGGGCTGAGCGCGGGGCTGGGCGGCCTCCTTCCTCGCGCTCCCGCTCTGCCTCCCTCCCTCTCTCCCTCCCTCCCGCGCGCTCGCCCGTCGGCTCTCCGGACCCCACCGCGAGGCTGGGCCGGCCGCGGGAGCCCGGAACGAGGGTACCGTAAAGCGCCGAGGAGGCGCGCACGAGGAACCGCTCTCCGCCCCCGCCCTCTCCCCCGCCTCCGCCCCGCGCGCCAATCCCGGCTGGAGGTCGGGTTGGAAGGCGGCTGTGGCTGCCCAGAGCCGACGGGACGCGGGGCGTGGAAGCCGCTGCGGAGCCCTTGCTGTCCTGCCGCCGAACACTCGCGACAAGGAAGACCCAGGATGGGGCCGCGGCCGCCGAAAGTGCGCGGAGCTGGGCTTTTCCCCTCAAAGGGGAGGTTAGGAAGTGGAGAAGGCCTCGCGGCCCGGCCGAGAATGGCTGAGCTCGGTTCCGGCGCTCCCCACTTCTGGCAGTTTAAGGCACCTTTCTTGCCCGCCTCGACCTCGTGAGTGGGGTCTGGCCGGAGAAACAATGGCTCTTCTTTGTAGTAAGAACTCTCCCGCAGAGATGGTGTGGTAATCGCTGATTTGTGGTGCACAGCCAGGAATACAGGCATGGTTTTTCTTAATCTCCACTCCAGCTCTTTGAAGTAGATTACATCCATTTTAGAGAAAAAGAAATTGCCTCAGAGACTGTGATTAGCCTTTGGGACACACGTGGCAAACTCTTCGCCTGAATGTAAGACCCAGAGCCCAGGCCTTAGAAGTCTCTGTGAGTCCATCACAGAAACTGGCGTCTGGTTTCATGTTTGTCCACACATTCATATCCTTCAGATGAGCTGTGTTTCCCACTCTTTTGGTGTTCTAAAAAGAATCTCTGTCACTGAAACTGACCTCGTCCATTCTATCCTAATGCATAGATTACTGAAATTGTGGTGAAACCAAGAAAAGTCCTCTGGCTTCAGTTTTCCTCCTAAATGTTGGAAGAATTTAGTAAGCCTTATTTGCAGTTACTGTATGTTCCCTATGTCTTAGTGGAGCATGTTCCGTCCCGTTTCCCCCTCTTTCACCATAGGGAAAACCTGCATCTTGAAGCCTGGTCCCTTGTCCGGTCACACAGAACCGAACACACCCCCCCCCCCATTGCTGTCGGTCCCTAACTTCCTGTCTGTGCTCTAACCTGGGTTTGTGAAGCAGTGCCCACTCCAGTAACACGATGCTTTGCAAACCACTGGTGTACTGGGAGGCTGGCCTATTCGGAGCAAGTATGTATTTAACGTCTACTTAAATACAGGTGTTCTCGAATAAACACTAACGGGAGCCAGACACAGTTCAGCTTTCGGAATGTTTGAGTCCACGGAGAAAGATGGCACAGCGGCTCAAAGAATTCCAACATGGCGATTAACGCTGTGTCGCTGTGTCTGACCTTTCCGTTGACAGGAACCCAGTTGCGTTCTACTTCCTGCCCGGGTGACTTTGGGCCAACTATGTAAAGACGGGGAATAATTTTACCTACTTGAAACCATGTTGTGAAGATGCGGCGAATTGACCGTCTTAGAGTGGCATCTGGGATGTGCTGGGCACTGAGGCTAGCTGCTAAGCTTTCCTCACAGGTGGTCCCGTTATCCATCTTCTGCTTGACTTTGTCCTGGGTGCTTCATAGCCCCTGGATGGCCTGTCTGCTCTCGTGCTCCGGGCAGATGTTGTAGGCCTTTATCTCGGCTTGACAAACATCTTTTCAGCTCTCTCTTAGAGACCGAGCACATTTTTGCTTTGAATAGTTCTTTGTATACATGACTCACTGGTTGCCAAAGAGTCTAAAAGGCCATTGCATGCACTGTGAAGCTGACTGGAAACAGTTGAGTGGGAATGGGATAAGCGGAGCCAAAATGTACGCTGGAGAAACGGAGTCTCTGAGGACCACGCCACACAGGAACTTCAACCCTGACCTCAGGAAGACCTGTCAGTCACTGAAGGAGAGTGTGGGCCGGTACCCATAGGCTTCAGAGTCCAATCTAAAGATAAGATACCTGGAGCTCAGCAGTGGAAATAAAAATCGAATTGCTTTGGATGCCTGTGTTCGTGCTTCCCACCACCCTTTACAGGAATGCACGC
>NC_022016.1:66837267-66847100 GCF_000317375.1 Microtus ochrogaster
GTGTGTGCGCATCTCAGGCCCCTGGACTTTGAGGAGGTGATTTTTAAAGTGAGCCAAAGACCTATCCCTGCCAAATGAACCCGCCTCAGGGTAGGCACATGAATCAAGCCAAGACCATCAGGTCCATTTAGAACTAAAGTCCTTGCTGAACCGGGGACATCCCATCGTTAACTTCATCCCGGGCGCAGAGCCACACAGAATAGAGAGAAGAGGAAACGCTGAAGATGAGCTCCTTAGGGCACATGAGCCTTGGACTTCGATGGGGTTTCGTTTGTTTGGTGAGGATTTTTGTTTTGTTTTGAGCTATGTTGAGTTGGACTTTTAGTCCTTTCGTCTTACCTGGCACAGGCCTTCATCCAATCAGTATGCATGCTCATCCCTGGAAATACAATGTAATTAAAACCTATTTCTGTTCTCCAAGAGTGAGGCATCTGTTTGAAGAGGTAAATACTTAAGTACTTAGGAGGTGTGTTCAGTGGTGAGGCCGGGACACTTTAGGAAGCTGCTAGCACCGGTTTGAGCATTTAGAAATCATGGTGTTCTGTCTGGACTGCTCCTGGCGTTTGAGGCACTGAGAGGTGAGCAGAGTTTAGCTCCTGCTTTATTTAGCCTTTGCAGAAAGGCTGGCTGTAGTTCTGGAAGTGTCCGTAGTCTGATCACTGGCCGGGCGTCAGGACCCAAGCTCCACACCAGCAGGAAGATGCTAGCAAAACAACTCAGCATGAGCCAAGACCAGTTTCCCGGACCCAAAAATGGTAGATCTCAGGGCAAGAAAGCCTCAGGACAATCTTTCCATTAGACAGGCAGGTGTTCGAGAGGCCTCCAAGCAGAAGGCCTGGGGATATTGCAAGGGAAAGAAAGAGAAGTGGGAAAGTCCCATGAATTCCACACCCTGCCCCTTAATGCAGAACCAAGAAGGTTTAGGCATAGGGCATGCTCAGGGTTCTGACTTTGCAGGCAGAGTGTATTCTCTTTCAGCATTGGGTAGCATAAGGTTTAGTCCTTTTTCTCAGACTTGTCTTTACCCCGATCCATACAATAAGATGAACATATATCGCCCATCACTGAAAGCCCCTGTCGAGGCCACATAGGTGTGGCCCAGAGGAAGGGATGACTGGAGCAGACACGTGGGTATACTGCAATCCCAAAGTACAAGTAGTGCTGGGCTCTCTATGCAAGCTGAAGATGCTTTTGCCTGCCCTTGTTCTTCCTCACACTGCCTAACACCTAGCAAATAGTTTTGCAGGGCTCAACTTCAGGCCCTTAAACTTAGCCATATTTCACCACTAGTGACACCGATGTTTGCTCTGCTGTTAAACTATGTTATTAGGTTATTGCCTACACACTCCAGTCTTCAACATTGTATCTGCAGCATCTAATGTGCTAGTTGATACATTGTAATCCTCTAAGTAAATAGTTTAGTTAAAAGGAGTCATGAACATATTTTCACATACTACTTTGATTTATGTTTTTCCCTTAAAAGGAATTAGATGCATATTTATTAGGGATACACTGCCCAGAAGCTAAAATAGTGTCATGGAAACAATAGAAAGCCCTTCTGGAACAATGTTGAGCTCCTACCACCATGGACAACTGAGGCTCTAGTCTGTCTCTAATGTGCTTGAGATAGACAATACACCCAAAATTGCCTATCAAGGCCAGATTGATGCTAATAACTTCTTGACCTTTTGGTGAACGATTTTCCCTGGAAACATTAAGTACCCACACACCACTTTACACAAAGCTAAGAGATGTAGTGGGTGCCTTAGTAGGAAACCAGAATGCATAAAAGGTGTCTGCTTGCGGCTAAAGTCAGATGAACCTTGAGGATGGAGTGTGGGTCATCAATAGTTTGCAGTACAGATGATATCCTGGAAGTGACACAGATGTCACAACAGTTCTGCCACATAAAACATGTGCTACCCTGAAGGTATAGAACCTTGTGGTTCTGCTCCTTTACAGAGCTGGGAAATAAATGCCTGTCGTCTGCACAATGCAGGCCCAGAGAACTGCAAAGGTTTCTCTACGAGCCTGAAGGCCTGAGAAGCAGGACAGCAGCAGGTTGCTTTCCATCCACAGTCCATCAGGCTGGCTGGAAACATAAAAAGAGCCGATATTTCTGCTCTACACAAAGGGAGGTAGAAATGATGCCCGTTCAAAGGCACTTAGACAGGAGATCTCACTTATCTAGAAGGTAATCTGTCCTGTTGTTCTCCCCAGGCCTCCCACAGTAGATGAACCCCAACTACACCAATAAGGCAACTACATCAGTTTTCATTAATGTATGTGTCAGATTCACCCAAAAGCACCCTCACAAAAACATCCACAAGGACATTTGGCCAATATCCGGGCACCCTTGATCCCACTCAAGTTGGCATATAAAATTAAACATCACACATGGAGTTTGGCAACCCAAAGAAAACAGATATAAAATAAAAGACATTTTTGAGACAGTTGGCAAGATTTAAAGGAGGGAGAAGATGTGAAGATATCTGGGACTTTTGACACACTTGAGGAGACAGGTAGCTTTTATCCTGTAACTTGAGAGGGATAAAGATGGAAAACCACATGGGATGTTAGAGAGGAAGGTGAGTTTGAAGACACTCATTCGTATAAGATTTCATTGTCTCACTGAATGTATAAAGCCAGTACATTGCTATATAATGGCATAAGGCTAGTATAATGGAAGGCTCTTACACTGTTTCATTGCCTTACTAAATATGATGATGTGGACCAGAGAGATGGTTCTGCAGGAAAAGGTGATTGCCACCAAGCCTGATGACCAGAGTTCAATCCCCAGAACTCACATGGGGATAAAGAGAAACCACACACACACACACACACACACACACACACACACACACACTAAATGGTGGAAGGATACACATACACATACATAGCCAATATAAGGTTTCTCTCGTTGTATGACCAAAGCTGATCATCTCTTTTGTCATAAAATATAACCCGTCAAGGGTCAACTAGATCATTGCATCTATACATACTACGTATATGAAAGGGAAGGATGAATCAGAACGACTACACCAAGGACAGGAATCCTTGAGGACATTAGCCACAAGCAGGCAAGGCTAACAATCATAGCTAGATGGAGCATTGATGGTACAGCCTTTGAACCATAACAAAGGCCTGCAATGAGCAAACAATGACCATACTGAAAACCTACTAGGAGACAGCCAGTCAAATAAGGAAGGCGCTAAAACCGTATCCCTCTTGGAAAGTTTGCAGCAAGCAATGGGAAGTCAGAAAAGGGGAGGTTTGGGTTTTGGCTCAACCGTGATCTCGATTTTGAGCAAAGCACAAAGTTTCTGCATGTCATCCCTTAGCCAGAAGACAAAGGTCATCTCACCTGGTGACTGCTGAAGTAGAGGAAAATGTGCTGGTGCTGGTGCCCTGTGGAGAAGAACTGTGAAATGCTTTCTTTACTTATTTATTTATTTATTTAAATTTTTTTATGTATATGGGCATTTCACCTGCATGTATATCTGTGAACCACTTACGTTCCTGGTGCCTTGCGGAGACCAGAAGAAGATATCAGACCCTGTGGAACTGGAGTTACCCACTGATCATTGTGAGGCACCATGTGGGTGCTTGGGAATTAAACCCAAATTCTCTGAAAGAGCAGCAAGCTCTCTTAACTGCTGAGTCTTCTCTCGAATCCCTCTTTTCCCCAATATTTTTGAAGCATTGTGTAACTTACCTGTTTCAGATTTGATTTGGGATAGCCTTGCATTAAAAAAAAAGCCAGAGGATTGCCTCTTGACAGTGTGTCAGACCATAGTCACATGATTAAAGTCAATGACTGTGTCAGACTGTAGTCACACACATGATAGTGTGCCAAACTGTAGTCACAGGATTCCAAATTAGTCCAGCATCTCACGGCTTAGCGCTGGCATTTGCAGCTGTGATCTGTCCGCCGTCTGAGCTCACTGCTCTCTTTACTGACGTCACTGTAGCATCAAGGCCCTCACAGATGCTGTGGTCAGGCAAGTCAACACTGAATAGGATTCTCACTCTGCTTCCATCTCTGCTTAATGGGGACTACTGAGAACTCAAGAACAATGGCAATGGGTCTCTGATCCTACTGCACATAATGGCTTTGTGGGAGCCTAGGCAGCTTGGATGCTCACCTTACTAGAAATGGATGGAGGTGGGGGTTCCTTGAACTTCCCACAGGGCAGGGAAACCTGATTGCTCTTCAGGAGGGGAACTTGATTGGGGGAGGGGGAGGGAAATGGGAGGCGGTGGCGGGGAGAGACGGAGATCTTTAATAAATAAATAAATTTTAAAAAAAAGAGAAAAAAGAATTTATTTCATATTCTTAAGTTCACTTAAGATGGTAGTGCATATTTCTAGTAAAGAGATTTTGTTAAAAACAGATTCTATAAAAAAAATAAATGAGTAGAACAGACATAAAGACTGCTAAAATTTTCATTTTAGCTGGACCTGAGGGCTCCTGCTTTTAACCCCCGCTACTCCTGAGGCAGGAGGATTGAAAGCTCAAGGCCAGCCTAGGCTACAGAGGAACTTCAAGGCCATCCTGTCCAAAATTTGTCTCAAAATAAATATAACAGGGCTGAAGGTATAGCTCAGCGGTAAGAAGGCTCACCTACAATCACATGGCACTGGGTTCAAACCCAGCACTGAAAAGAAAATGAAAAGAAAAAACTTCATTTTTATTTGGTAAGTTTTTTAAATGATCCTTGTAATTTATTTTTCATAATGCTTTACTTTTCTTATTTATTGAAGTCAGAGACAACTTGGAGGAGTCAGTTCTCTCCTTCCACCAAGGGGTTTTGGGGGGGCTTGAATTCAGGTCACCAGGCTTGGCAGCAATGCCATTACCCGGTGAACCATCTTACTGGCCCCGGAACTGATATTTTAAAATGCTACCGTGTGCCAGGGCTGGTGCTAGGGACCAGTAATAAGAGTAAGAAAACAATTCTTATTACCAAAGAATAACGGCTGGTAGGGCAGGGTAGAGAAGGGGCGGGTGGGAATTGCTCTGATGGGATCACAAAGGTACTATAATCCTGCAGTGCTCAGGAAAACTCCCAACAACTCTTGGGACATAAGGCCCCAAGGACCACTAGAAACCAGGCGGGTCCGGTAAACTACTCTATGTAGAGAAGGTGCCCTCTGAGCAGAGCCTGCGGTTTATTCGGACCCACACGCGGAGACAGCAGGCGTGGCTTATACTGTTAAGCTGCAAATGGTTCCCAATGCTTGGGTCGTAAGAACAAAGCTGAGGAGTGATCAGAAATGAGGCCGAGTAGTAAAGCTGAGGCGGGCGTGCAGTTTCACACGGAGGAATGAAAAGTGTGGTGTGGGAAGCCAGGGGTAACCAGGAGTAAGACAATCACGTTGAATTTGTCAATGAACGTCCTGATTTTAATGAGAAAAAAAAAGAATAGTTTGAATATATTTCAGAGAAGCTCAAAGTGGGGGCTGAAAGAACAACCTAAAAGGCTGTTGCTCCAATCCTGGAGTATTAGTCTGGGATTGGCTACTGTAGCGGAAGCCCCAAGGAACAGTGATTTGCTTGAGATAAAAGTTCGTTCCTCTGTTGCTAATCTGTGAATTAGTGACTTAGGGTTGCTTGAAGGTCACTGACTCAGGGTGTGCCTCCCCACCCTAAATCTAAGATGGATTTCCTCTTCACAGTGTAGGCATAACAGCCTAAGGGAAAGAAACACAGGGAAGACGTTTAGAGCTGACTACTCGGACTCACCGGGACTAACTTCTCACTTAGTCGGTCATTGTTTAGCTGTGATGATCGCTAGGGGAAGTAGATAGCAGTGCGCCCAGTTCAAAACGGGCTCTGTTTCCAGACAAAGGAGGCAGATCTTCTGTTTGACTGCTAGGAGTTTCTCCTAGGCTAGGAAAAGAAAAAGGCCTGACTGAGGGAGTGGTGTCACAGTGAAAAGCCAAGAGTCTGTGGGAGGGGAAACCAGCTCGAGGGTGAGTGGATGGGCTGACAAGAGACTGGATGGGGGAGAGGGCGGAATGGTGCCAGAGAAGGCGGAATGGTGCCGGAGATGACTCTCCGGCTTCCTGCTGCAGCACCGAGTCAGACGCTGGTAACAACCTTTACTTAGTGTTACTATTTGGACATGGTTTGATAGTCACCAAGGGTCCATGTGGAAAGACTTTGTCCCCAAGGTGGCAGTATTAGGAGCTTCTGTGGAACCTTGAAGAGATGGGAAAGTCCTGCTGTCATTGCCGGTGTAGAGTCTTTCTCCTACAAACCCTTGAGCTTTTTGTAAGATGATTGCTACAGGACTGGGAACACTGGTCACGTGGGGAGCACCATCTTGAGATGTTAAAGCCTTGGGTTTGACCTAATACCAAAAATATTTTTAAAAGGGAAGGACAGAGTGAAGGACATAAAAAAAAAAGAACCAGGAGCCACAAGATGCCTCAGTGGGTAAAGGCACCTGCTGCCATGCCTGACCTGAGTTCAACCCCTGGAATCCACAAGGTGAAAGAAGGGAATGGACCTCCACACTGGCACTGTGGCATGTGCGCGCGCACACACATACGCAATAAGTAAATGTAAAAAATTAAAGAAAGGAGCCAACTGTGGCCATGAGCAGTTGTGATACTTCCACTCAGAAAGCTAAAGCAAAAGAATCTCATATTGGAAGTTAGCTTGGGCTACATAGCTAAACTGTGTCTCAAAACCAAAAGGGGGGAAATGCCAAAAGACTCCTCTACAAGGAGTAAAAGTGACCCCACCCAGCCCTCTCTGTTCTCTGGCTGATAGGCAACCCACCATCGTTGTTCCAGCACAAGGAGGCACAGCCTATCAGCCGCCTTTGCTGCAAAGGCTTTTCAGTGCTGATTGGACTCCAAGCCTCCAGCATTTCTTTCTTCCTTCCTTTCTTTCTTTCTTTCTTTCTTTCTTTCTTTCTTTCTTTCTTTTTTGTGGTTTTTTCGAGACAGGGTTTCTCTGTGGTTTTGGAGCCTGTCCTGGAACTAGCTCTGTAGACCAGGCTGGTCTCGAACTCACAGAGATCCGCCTGCCTCTGCCTCCCAAGTGCTGGGATTAAAGGCGCGCGCCACCACCGCCCGACTCCAGCATTTCTTTTTTTTTTTAATTTATTTATTTATTATGTATACAGTAGTCTCAGTACTCTGCCTGCAGGCCAGAAGAGAGCACAGATCTCATTACAGATGGTTGTGAGCCACCATGTGGTTGCTGGGAATTGAACTCAGGACCTTTGGAAGAGCAGGCGGTGCTCTTAACCACTGAGCCATCTCTCCAGCCCTCCAGCATTTCTTGAAGGTAACAAAAAGCCAATGGAGGGAGATGGGGCTTAGGGAGAAAGTGAAATACATGCTTCAGTTTTGCTCCAGGCTTGAAGCGTATGTAGGACATCCAGACAGAAATAATCCAGTGGGCTGAGTTTAGAATCATCAGCTTTGCAGGGAACTTCAAAGTATGACAGCAGATGTTATTTGAGGTCTGAGAGAAGACAGAAACCATCAGCCAAGAAAAAGAAGAAAAAAAAAAAGGAGGACAGAAACCAAAAAACGTCAAAAACACAAGTGGAAAGGGGTGATGAGGAAGACAGGGGAAAAGGACAAAGGAAGTTGGAGAGACTGGGAATGAGGTAAGGAAGAAACCAAGGAGGGAAAAATGAAATGGGTGGGCATGGTGGAAGACACTTCCAAGGACAAACCAGCAAAAATCCAAATTCTCCACTCACGGAATGAAGGGAACGTGCATTAGTTTTCACGCTGTGGGGCAGCCCACCCAGTTCAAACCAAGTCTCTTTTACCAGAGACTCTGAGGAAGATGGGTGTGACATGTGCTTCCCAGACTGTGGGAACAAGTGACCCCTTCTGGCACCCGGCACAGGATAAGCTGAAGTTCATCATTTTTTGTTTTCTGCATTAGTTTTGTTGGTTGGCTTTTGCTTCTGTGGGCCGTTGTTGCTGTGGTTTGAGCCGGGTCTCACTATGTAACTTGGACTGGCCTGGAACTCATAGGGATTCACCTGCCTCTGTCCCTTGTGTGCTGGGATTAAAGGAATACACCACAATTTGTATTTTAATCCATTTGATAAACGACCTGTTCTCCATTTATTTTTTTTAGCCATTTCTCCTACTTGTCCTCATTTTTTTTTTTTTTGGTCGAGCTTAGCTCAGTTTAGATCTAAGTGAAAAGTTTTATTCAGAGCACTGTAGCAGCCTAAGTCCTGTGGGTACCGTCAAGTCCGCAGAGCTCAATGTCATAATGACCCTCATAATCAGATCAGCTTCAGCTCATGTAGATGGGGCAGAGCATATTCCAGCCATTTCCAAAGTTGGTCTCGGTTGTGTCCTGCTTCTTCCTGCATTTAGACAGCATATCCAGGGATCTTCCTTCAGTATGTACATTTTTAAAGACATTACACTTAAGAAATAGTTATTACACAATGCTAGGCAACCAGCATAGTTAAGAACTTGGTGTTCAGAGTAGAGAAATCGTTACTTGGGAATTTCATCCAACTTCACAAAACTTTATTTTCTTGATGTATAGAATGATAACCACACCAAACCAGGAGGTCTCAGCCTCATGAGGTTACTATGACATCCCAATGGGCTCTAACATGTTTACCACAATGCCAAGTACAGACATTTTTATTACTGTGCAGATAGTTGCCTCCCCAGTTTTGTTTTGTTTTTTAATTCTAGGCAGGGTCTCATGTAGCCCTGGATGACTTCAGATTCCACATGAGACTGAGAGGATGACCTTGAATCAGCTTCTGATCCACTTCCTGAGTGCTGGGTTATCGACGTGCAGCATCACGCCTGGTGTACGTGAGTCTAAGAACCAAGCCCAGGGCTTGCTGCTTTCTAGGCAAGCCCTCTACTGACTGAGCCTCATCCCAGCCCTTCCAGTTCTCACCCTGGTGCTTTTTCAGCTGGAGCTCACTCTTCTGTTTGCTAAATTCCGAATAACCAAAGAAAAGAAGTGTCCGAAGTATGCGGCATGATACAGGCAAGGTTCAAATGGTGCATAAATGGTCCTTTGTCACACGAGCAATGCAACCACCGCGAGATGCTGTGTGGACTTTCAGAAAGAGTGTCTTGTGCTAGGTCCTCAGGTCAATGAGGCCTACTGCCGGGTAGTATTGTGGGACCCCTTCCTTCTTCCTCTTTTCTCCCAGTCATGAGGTCCATAGCTTTGCTCTGACTCACGTTCCTGCTGGCCGTGAGGGCAGCTTTGCAGCAGTGCTAGCCAATCACAGACAAAAATCTTCAGAACCACGTGCCTGCCGAAGTAACTCTTTGTCCTTGTTCCTTACCTCAGGCGAGTGTCCCAGTGACAGAACGCTGACTAACATCGTTTCTATTTTGCAATATTTAGCATGGGTGAAAAAAAAAGAAAAACTCTAACGTCCAACAAAATAGTTCATGTGTCAGTTGCTTAGAAAGTGATGATTTGGGCCACCGAGATGGTTCCCGGGATATGGGTACTTGTCACCAAGCCTGACAACCTAAGCTGACTCCCCAGGCCCTGTGTGGTAGAAGGAGATGATCCTGCAGGTTTTCTTCTGGCTGCCACACGGGACATGGCTTGTGCCCCTCAAAATGAAATAAATGCAATAAAAAGTAGTGTTTGGGGGCTGGGGAGATGGCTTGGCAGTTAAGAGCACTGGCTGCTCTTCCAGATGACTTGGGTTCACACCTCAGGACACAGATGGCAGCTAACGACTGTCTGTAACTCCAGTCCCAGAGTCTCCAAGGCTCTCCTCTGGTCTCCGTGGGCATGTTGCACACAGACATACATTCAGGCAAAACATTCACATGCATAAAACAAAAATAAA
>NC_022016.1:66847346-66862416 GCF_000317375.1 Microtus ochrogaster
TTTTATGACATGTCATTTGAAGCATCAAATATCTATATCAAGTATGAGCATCTATATAATCTATCACTGATTTATTTGTGTTCTGACATCAGCCTAAGTAAAATAGAAGTATCTAGGGCTAGGGATATAGCTCTATGGTGCTGTGCTTGTCCAGCATATGCACAGCCCCTGGTCTGATCCTAGTAGCATCAAAAGTAAAAATTTCATCATGTAAAAGTAAAACACACCTTATAGATTCCATGGGGATATGTCTCTTAATTTAATGCTATTTTTCTGCTTTTCACACACATACAAAATTTCTGGTAACCTGTGAACTGATTATTTTGTTTTGTGGCCCCACATTAACGCCTTTAAACTGTTCGTTGAAAAGTGGATATAGGCCTTTAAGAAATATTTTTCCTGCAACAGCTGTCTCTGAAGTCTTGTCAGTAGAGGGTAATGACAGTAAGGACACGCATTTTCCTTCCTCGGGTGTTCACTGAACAGGGCCCACAGCATGTAGCTCCACGGGCCCTCTACTGCAATACATAGTGCCAGGAGCAGCCAGAGACATCAGCCTCCCCATTAGTCTCCCTGGGTAGGGTATCTCTGTGAGCAATTTGCCTGTTACCCTAAAGGGTGAATTTCTGGAAGATTTCATGACTAGATTCCAGCAAAATCCTGTTTCGCCATTGCAACACGACAGTGACTTATCTGCCATCAAATGATCCACCTCTACACTCTCTCTCAAATGGTCAAGATCACGGCTCCGTGGGTAAGGATGGAGCTGTTCTCACGTCACCTCAGCCCTAGCAGTTAGTTTCTTAGATTGCTATTTCTGTATTAGAATTCTTATTCCCCCCCCTTCATTTAAAAACTGTATATGTATGACTGATTTTACCTACATGAATATATGTGCCATTTGTGTGCCTGGTGCCTGCGAGGCCAGAAGAGGGCTTCGGATCCTCTGGAATTGAAGTTACAGACAGTTGTGAGCTGCTGTGTGCATGCTGTTAACTGAACCTGGGTCCCTTGGAAGAGCAGCCAGTGCTCTTAATCACTGAGACATTTCTTCAACACCTGTTCTTACTTCTTTTTTTTTTCTCTTCTTCTTTTTCTTTCGTTTTTCCCCTTTTTTCCTCCAAGACAGGTCTTTCTATGTAGCTCTGGCTGGTTTCAAACTCACAGAGATCCACCTTCCTCTGACTCCCTGGTGCTGGGATTAAAGGTGTGTACCACTACATCTGCCTGTTTTTACCTTTTAGTAGCTAATTTCTTGTTATTCTACTTCCCCTTTCTGTAGACATTAGCTCGATTCGGGAAATAACCAGGCTAACTAAAAGATAAAGCAATTATATCTTTATTTATTATAAGGAGGAAAACTCACGGAACAGGAACAAGAAGTCCAAGATCAGCTGTGCAGCGAGGGAACCACAGAGAGAGGCCCTAGGCCACACCCCTAACTTGGTCCCACCTCTTGAAGATGATTGGTTAACAAAGCTTCCCCATCACCCTTTCCACATCAAATTTATTTTGAATTTAACTTCTGAAAATTGCTATGTGATTTCTTTCTCCTGATTAGATTCTGAGTGCCACACTACAGTTGGAGGCAAGCTGCCCTTCTATCAGGAGAACTGCAGGACAGAAGCAGGGAAAGAGAATATTCTTCTATAGCAATTTAAGAGTCTTTTAAGCCTCAGTTCTTTTGGGACTAGTTGGTAAAGCTGTTGATGTGAAGGAAGGGAGCTAAGGATGCTGTCAGTTGGAGCTGAAATCTAGAACACTTAGATATTCAGCAAACAGGGAAAGTTATGCTGCCTGATTAGCTGCTATCTTCCTCCTGCACGCCTGTTGTTCCCTCTGGAAGATTCCTTAAGTATTCAGGGTTTGTCAGATCTCAGAAGCATTAAATTGATAAGGTGCTGTGTAATAATTTCATCTGAATGGAAACAGATGAAAACCTCCGAAGTTTCAGGAACTCCCTAAAGCTTACCAGACTCACAAGGCCCCGCCCTCCCTAAGGTTCATGTGCTGTAACTGAAGAGATCTCTGTCCTGTGGAGATTTCTGTCCTGCAGGTTGTGCAGACAGCTCCAAAGTAGCAGTCTTTTGAGCCATCACCCATGCCAGGATGGTTTTGTCTAGGGTTTGGCTACCCCAACAAGTAAAGTCATTAATACAGAATGTTTCCAATTCGATGTATACTCATGGTTTGCATGGCATACGGACACTGTGCTCCAAAAGAGTTGGACTCTTTGCTTAGGATGGTTCTTTCCAGGCCTTCCCAACAGGACAGTGATGTGTAAGCTCCTGCACCCTACAAACTATGCTTTCCTCAACAGTGGTCACCTTTCGCACACAAAGTGTCCTCTTTGTTCTTCATCGCTACTTGGTTTGGGTTGTGTTTCTGTGATTTGGTTGAGGAACAGGGTGAACTATGAAAGAACAGACTGAGCAAAAGAAGAGCGGGCCTGCTCTGTCCCTGCAACACCTGCGGGGAAGATGGCCTGAAGCCCCTTCCAGAACAGCAAAGAACATGTGAGAAGAACCCCTTCACAGTGAACAGCCTAACCTACATTAAATCAATTAGTTTTATTTTCCAGTAGAGAGAAGGGTCACGAACCGATATAGGTGTTTTTCGTTTATTTGAGCTGAAAAATGGAAATCTCTGAATGAATAAATCTTAGAGAGCATGTATCAGAAAATAATAGAAACTTAGAAGGTTCTTTGCACGAATCTTATCCAGACAAAATATTCCGCATTTGTGCTCATGATGAATTGTAGTAGGCAGAGATGGGGAGATGCTCGCAGGGTAAAAGAGACTCGCAGACAATTCAACACCGGGAGCATTAGCTCCAGAATGAAGGAAATGCAGTCTACAAAACTGAGAGTCCTGATTTGTTATTTCTCATCTCTCCTAACCATGACTGACTTAAAGGAAGGCTTTAAAGTCTTCTTCAGAGAAGAACATCCTGATAGGTTATCCAAAACCAAGCGATTAGTAATAAACAGATATGTATATGACAACACTAAATGGACCCAACAGGGTGTATTTATGTGTATAATTGTGTGTGTGTGTGTGTGTGTGTGTGTATGTGTGTGTGAAAGAGAGAGAGAGAGGGAGAGTAACAATAAAAATTAAAGAAGAAGAGGTCATGAAGTTGAGGAGCTGGGAGGTCACAGGAGGAGTTGGAGGGGGAAAGGTAGGAAATGATATAAATATGATACTCAGGTACGAAATTTCTAAAAATAGGAAGACCTTAGGTGGGGCAGTGGTGGTGTGAGCCTTTAATCCTAGCACTCAGGAGGCAGAGGCCTGCGGATCTCTGTGAGTTCAAGGCCAACCTAGTCTACAGAGCTAGTTACAGGACAACCGGGCTACACAGAGAAACTCTGTTGTACTGGCTAGTTTTATGTCAACTTGACACAAGCTAGACTCATCATAGAAGAGGAAGCCTCAATTGAGAAAATGCCTCCATAAGATAGAGCTGTTGGCAAGCCTGTGTGGCATTTTCTTAATTTGTGATTGATGGGGGAGGGCCCTGATGTGAATGGTGCCATCCCTGGACTGGTGACCCTGGGTTTTGTAAGAAAGCAGACTGAGCAAGCCAGTAAGCAGCATTCCTCCCATGGCCTCCGAACCAGCTCCTGCCTTCAGATTCCTGCCCTGTTTGAATTCCTGTCCTGACTTCTTTTGATGATAAACAGAGATATGGAAGTGTAAGCCAAATAATCCTTTTCCTCCCTAACTTGCTTTTTAGTCATGGAGTTTTATTACAGCAACAGAAACCCTAACTAAGGCACCTGCCTTGAAAAACAAAAACAAACTAACAAAAATCCGTAGGCTAACCAAAGGAATAATAAACTGGAAATAAAGTATTTCACTTTATTTTAGTTCAATTCCCCCAGTATTCCAAAGCTACTTTAAACAACCGAATACTAAGACATGTAGTCCTTTACAAGGGAGAGTTAGAGTTTATAGTTAGTTGGTCCTTTCAAAAACTAGGTATGGAGGACCAAGAGGTGCCCAGTGCTCAAGATCACATACTGCACTGGCAGGGGACCGAGTTCAGTTCCCAGTGTCCACATCAGGTGGCTCACAACTACCTGTAATTCCAGCTCAGGGGGATCCGTTGCTTCTGGCTTCCAATGGGAACCTGAACCCATGTGCACACATAGCAATACACAGACCCTCACTATACACACCTAGTTAAAAGAAAATGAGAAATTTTGAAGTCTAGCATTCTTTCAAAAAATTGTGTTTTCACAAATGGGGATACATTAGTGACTATCCCAGTGCAGTGTCTTTAAAATCATGGCCGTTCCCACTGGCACGCTTCTGTTGTTAATGTTAGGTGTCGTTTTGGATAATAATTAATAATTTATGTTATTTTAACCTTTGCGAGAAGGCTAGGCCTCCTACCTCTGAGTGTTAAAATAAGGACAAGATCAGTTTGAGACTAGTTGGTTTTACCCTCTTACATTCAAAACCCAGGTCAACTAAAGAGCTTGGACACTTTCCACTGAGTTTTATGTGTTTATATACACAATTACTAGGGCAATATTAACTTGATTTAAAGAATCTCTGTGGCTTAAAGATAAATGGCTCCCATATTTTGGAAACTTTAGGACAGGAGACTCAGCTAGAGAAAGGACCCCAGGAACATGCCCTTTGTGGCTGTGTCTTGCTTTGGCCCATTCCTCCCTATCTCCCCTGCTTCTTGGGCATTATGATGAGAGAGACTTTGCTCCTTCCCATGTGATATTTCACCTCATCACAGACCAGATGACTGTGGACTGCATCCTCCAAAACCAGGAGCCAAAGGGAATCTTTGCTGTCTGATTCTCACAGCTCTTTGTTACAGTGACGAAAAACCGAGGAACACAAGACCCAGTAACTAGCATCCACTTCTTCCCTAATTTCCAACTTAATAAGAAAAGAATATAAAAGGAAGACAGATGGCAATCCAAAGAATTCACCTTTACTGCTAAAGCTTTAGGTGGGAAGGCTGGTGTTGGAGCAAGAAGGCTCGGCAGTACTGAATCCAGATTTTTCAGACGTACCTACCCAGTTCCTAGGCAAACCCATCCCTCCCTCTCCGGGCCTGTCCCTGCAGAATCAGAAAGCAAGGCACAAGTTTCCTCTCCTCCATCACATCCCAAGAGGGAGAAGCTGAGCTGTCCATATCCAATTTCTTTCTTGAAACCCATTGATCACCCCCAGGGCGGAACAAGTACAGAGCTGGCAGAAGAACAGGCACACTCTGCTAAGATCTACACTAATAGGACCCTGTCAAGCGGAAGGAACCTCAATAGTGGGAAAGAAGGCTCCTCAATCACACTAACCGCATACCCACAGGCTAAATACATCTATTATTCTAACCAGAAGGCTTCAACTGATTGATCGATAACTTTCTAATATTCTTTACAGAAATTTTTCCATTGCCTTATAAAGTTCAAAAAAAAGTACTCTGACTATTCTTAGAGTTTTAATAGTGTCATTACAAAGCAATTACATTAAGCACCTGCCCGTATGTAACCTTGGGATAGAACCTTTCATCTGCCATGTTCACCTGCTCTGATTTCAAGAGAAGACATTTATTGTGATAGGCTGTGAATTATGGTGTGCTGGTGAGCTCAATGCTGACAAATCTCCGGAGGTTTTCTGTCCTGCTCAGCTCAACCTCTAAACTGTGAGCCTACCATAAAAAGGCTTTTAACAGCTATTTGTCAGGTAAAGGGATCAATTAATACAGTTTCTCCAAATCCATAGTTATTTAAGTGGCCAAAGCTAAATGTTTGCAAAATAATTAGCAAAGGAAAGAATTTCAGTTGTGTATGAAAGAGAACAAATCTGAGAAGATGCAGTTAAAAGAAGAGTATGTTATCCTTTTCCAAATATTTGCGTAAATTATTCTCTCTCCATCATTTTCTGCTCGCTACTGTTTTCCCCGTCCTTCTTTTCTTTTCCTTTTCATTCTTTGCTATTTTTCTTCCATCACCTCCTCCCTTTCCCTCTCTTTTTATGCATTACATTTTACTTATTTATTGTGTGGATGCACATGTGCCATGATGAGCATGTGGAGGTCAGAGGTCAGCTTGCTGAAGTCAGTTCTCTTATTTCACCATGTGAAGCCTGCACCTTTCCAAACCAATCATGGCATCAATCTATCAGTCTATCTTAGAAAGGCAGACAAACAGACATGCAGACAGATAGGCAGACAGGCTGGCAGGCAAGCAGACAGGCAGGCAGACAGGCAGGCAGGCGTGCTGGTGCACTAAACTCAAGACTCAGGAAACAGAGGCAGGCAGATCTCTGAGTCTGAGACCAGCCTGGTTTACATAGGGAGTTTCAGGCTAGCAAGGCTGCATAGTAAGACACCATGTCAAAAAAAAAAAAAAAAAAAAAAAAAAAAAAAAAAAAAAGCCAACAACAGAAAAAAGATATCTAGAAGATATTAGATATGGGAACATGTTTGATCCATAATGTCTTCTATGAAAGGGTAAAATTGCCATCCAGGTAAAATTACAAAGTAGGTTAAATTTAATGACTTGCATTTTTCATCACACCAGCTCCTAATTCCTTATCACTACCTTTCCAAGGTCTCATGGCGTTTAGATTGACGTTTTCTTGTCAAAAAAATCCACTATCCTTCTGTTTGTCTTCCCCAAAACACCACATGTTGAAAAGCCTCCTCCTCCCTCATCCTTGGCATCAACATCAGACAAGAAGAAGCAACACGCTCTGGCTAGTATAAAATGAAAACAACTTCATTTTTTTAAATTTAATTTGCTGTTTCGCCTTAAGGTGTTTTGTTTGTTTTTGTTTTAGATTTACTTATTTTGTTTTATACGTATGAACATTTTGCTTGCATGTATGTCTATGCAACACATGTGTGCCTGGTTCCTGCAGAACCCAGAAGAGGGCATCAGATCCCCAGAAACTGGGGTTATAGATGTGTGAGCCATTATGTGGGTACTGGGGATCAAATCATGGTCTGGTCCTCTGCAAGAGCAACAAGTGTTCTTAATTGCTGGCTGGGCCACGTCTCCAGTCCTCCCTCCCCCATTAGCGTTTTCCTTGTGGTGCTAGAGATTGACTTCAGGGTTGTACCCTGCTAGCATCCGACCAGTGATTTAGGCTCCCATCTTAGAAAACATACTTTTAAAAGGAACTTATCCCCAGAGCACTTCAGTGACCACTGCAGACCGGGCGATTCCCCTGCGAGGATGGTGTCAAACATCTGCTTGCTGGAGAGCAAAGCAAGCAGCTCTTCAACCTGCTTTCTCCAGTAACAATCCCCCTGGACACTCAGGAGAAGGGGACTGGAGGCCTGTGACAGCGAGAACAGCAGGTTACCTTCTGTGCTCTCTTCTCTGGATGGCTCCCGAGATCTGTATCTGTAGCTCTCATGCCTTCCACATGTCTGAAGGGAATGTAGACACTGTGCGTCTCTATTCCCCCGGGATGCTGCAGTGACCTAGCTCAGCAATTGTCCCTAGAAAGGTGTAACCTCTATCAGCATAGGTAGATAGAAAGATTAGATAGATAGATGATAGATAAGATAGATAGAAAGATAAATAGATAATATAGATGATAGATAGCTAAAATAGAAAGATAAATAGATAAGGTGATTAGATAGATAGATAGATAGATAGATAGATAGATAGATAGATAGATAGATAGATAGATAGATAGAGGAAGCTCATGAAAGTGTCTCCTCCACTTTTATCCAGACACAAACTCCTGCAAGTTATCCTTAGAGATTGGCAGAGAGGGGGTTGTTTCTGGGACAGTGAGAGAAAAATGAGTAAGTACCCCCTGAACTTTTCTCCCTGGCTCCCTTCAGCAGTAACTCCACACCCGGTGTCCCCCTCTTCAAGGTGGGCAGGAGACTTACGTTTGCTTGAGTAGGAGAGTGAATACTCAAAGCACTGTCTCCCCAGTCTGCGCCATTAATATTCCCAGATCTGCACTCAGCCTCCGAAGCCCTTCATACATGCACCAAGCACTTCAGAGCAGCTCTAGTCTGTCTAACTCTGCAGGTTGACAGAGCTGTGCATTCCTCAGTCTCCTAGTCTACAGAATACGAAGGGTGACTTCTAAACATGCAGATGCGCCACGCTGTCTCCCTGATTCAAAAGCAGCAATCTAGTCAAGCAAGCAACGGTCTGCTTCAGTCTGTCTCCGTGGCAATGCGAAATTCGGACTCTTGGCTTCTCTACAGGCAATGAAGGAAGTGGAGCAAGCAAGTACCACCCCTTCTCGCTGCTCTAGCTCATGGTGTGTGTGTGTGTGTCTTCAGTAGAGGACCCAGCTCTTCTAATTTGTGTGTAAGAACACAACGGACAAACACCAAGAGTTTACAGTTCACTGGCATCTCCAGGGCCAGCTGCGGAGGCACACCTCTTTCACCTAACAGGACTAGACATGGAGGTGGTTCCATTACCTCATGTGCAGAAGCCAACATAGGAGTCAAGAAAAATGAAGAAACACAGAACTGGTGCAAACAAATGAGCAAGGTAAATCTTCAGGAGACAGTCCTAATTAAATGGAAATATCTGGTTTACTGACAGGATGTTCAAAGGAGCAGTAATAAAGATCTTCATCGAGAGACCAGCAGGTTGGTGAAAACAGTAACCTGAGTAAGGAGTTGATAAATACATGAGCTGAGCTCAAAAATTCAGTAGGGATCAGAAGGCAGCCTTTAATCAAAGCCCCAGAAGAGCAGCCAATGCTCTTTATCTCTGAGCCATTTCTCCAGCCCTCTGTTTCTCTTTTACAGTGGATTAATCTTGTGTAGCCCAGTATGGCTTGAACTCACAGAAATCCCTCTGCCTCCCGAGCGTTGGGATTAAAGGAGTGTGCCACTACTGCCTGGCCTCTGTGACTAACTAGTGGCTAGCTCTGCACTCTGATCGTCAGTCAAGCTGTATTTGTTAAAGCACAAACAAATTACCATGACCAAACTATGTCAACCTTTGTCTTAAAGAACAAGGAAGAGTCAACTACCTACCAGACAGTGGTGGCACATACCTTTAATCCCAGAACTCCTGAGGCAGAGGCAGAGGGATCTCTGTGAGTTCAGGCTAGCCTGGTTTACAAGAGCTAGTTCCAGGACAGCTAGGACTGTTACACAGAGAAACCCTGTCTCAAAAAACCAAACAAACAAAAAAGTCAACTACCTATAGGTACACTAACTAGAAGACACTCCCAAGCAAGTGCTGAGAGAGGAAGATGTGGAAAAGCAAGAAACGCGCTGGGCTATGGATGATTAGGTGTGGCCTGAACCCAGGATCACAAGGGCAGAGGCAAAAGCAAATGCCGTCCCGGAAGTCAAACTTCATTTCATAAACAATGCTGTCCATTATGCTAAGAAGTGTGTATTCCTTTGGAAATTATATTTGTAATTATATTGTAGATTATATCTGCATACTAGCCACACCCACTTTTTCTTTTGTTACTTGTAAGAAATAGGCTTTGAACTCCAAGGGGTGACATAAAATAAGGGAGTCACGGCTGGCAGGGGAGCCCCTCCAGAATCATAATCAAGAGTCCATGAACTGAGAGGTCCTGCCGTCTCTTTATGATCCCTGTTTCCATCCCACGGACCTCCCAAGCTAAATTACCACCGAGCGCTATCTGAACACAGGTTTCCTTGAAGGCCCTAATTTTGCAGTGTTGACTGAGGCCTTAGTGACTCTATTATTGGAAAAGGAAGCATTTGTACTTCAAGGACAGGAAATCTAAACAATTAGCTCCAGTGGACTCCAGCGCCCTGGGTTAAAGGCCTGGGACTGGATGTCTTTGTTTCATGTTAGGCTATTGAGGAAGTGTTTTACAGGCTGGAGTCTTGGCTCTACTAGGTTGTTTGGAGACAACAGGGTCAGTTGGGAGATCTTGAACACTGATTATTAGTTATAGCGGAAAAAAGACAACACCAAAGAGGCTTTCAGAGGGGCGGGGAGCATTCTCTTACATGTATTGTAATTTGGATATTCAAAGGTAGGAAGGGCCACTTGTGCCGGCCGGAGAGAGACTAGCGTGGGAAGAAAAGCAAATAGAAATAGTTATTACGTGCTGTTACCGAGAAATTCACCCCTCAAAGGCAGAGAAGTTGGCATGTCTTAGACACAGGGTGGCTAATATAGGTAGGCAGAAAGAGTTGAAGATCACCAAAAAGACTCACATTATAGAGGGGAGTGCCAGGGAAGCCTCTGAAGGGATGTAGAAAAGCCCAGAGTTAAACTGTAATAAGCACAAGAATGAGTGTCCTCCATGAGCAGTCATCTTCTGATAAACCATTCGGAACAAATAACTTTATAAAATGAGAAAAACAATATATTCTGGGGCAATGATTCACATTCAAAAACATCATTTTTTCTTCTTTTCATTTTTAAGATCTTGTTTTATGAGGCCAGAGAGTTGTCTTAGAGGTTAAGAGCACTGGCTACTCTTGCACAGGTCCCAAGTTTGGTACCTACCTACAAGATGGTAGCTCAAAACTGTGATTCCAGTTCCAGGGTATCTGATTCCTTCTGGTCTCCACAGACACCAGGCATACATACATGTAGACAAAAACTCATATACATAAAATAAAAATAAATGGATCTAAAAAAGATCTTATTTGTGTGCGTGTGTGTGTGTATGCATGCACGCACGTATGTGCAAATACTGTGTCTGTAGAGGCTAGAAGAGGGTGTCAGATGTTAGATCTCCTGGAGCTGGAGTTATGAGGGGCTGTGAGACACCCAACACAGCATCCAACACGGGTGCTAAGAATCTAAGTCCAGTTCTCTGCAAGAATAAGGAAGAACAGGATATAACCACTGAGCCATTTCTCCAAAGTCCTGCTCATTATTTCTAATGAAACTGATTACAAACGAACATGAGATAAAATTTCCCGAGTTCCAATTTCAGTGCAGTCCTTTACCAAGTGTGTGATCCTTGTAGTTTCACAATCTCTGGGCTTCCATGTCCTCATCCATAAACCAGGGATAACGATGTCATTCATTTCGTGGCCTCACACTGTTTAAATGTAAAGCACTTAGAATTTCTTATGCACTGGAGAGGTCTATTGACACTAGGCAGAAAATGACAGGGAAGTAAGACAGTAAATTAGCAATATGCTACTTACCACGGGGTAGTGTGTTGCAAGGAAGGGCTGCTTGTTCCTCTTGGCCGCCCAGCTAGCTTAGCCATGAAATAACCACACAGAAACTGTATTAATTAAATCATTGCTTGACTCATTAGCTCTAACTTCTTATTGGCTAACTCTTACATATTAGTTTAACTCATTTTTATTAATCTGTATATCACCACGAGTTCGGTGGCCTACCAGAAAAGTCTCAGAACGTCTATTTCCAGCAGCAGGTCCATGGCATCTCTCTGACTCTGTTTTCTTCCTCCCAGAATTTATTTCTGTCTTCTCTGCCTATAGTTTTGCCCTATAAGGCCAAGGCAGTTTCTTTATTCATTAACCAATACAAGCAACACATAGAAAGAAGGACCTCCTACAACAGTAGTGAGTGACATTTAAGCTGTCATCCAAAGGAGTAAGAACCAGTAATGTTGTGGAATAATCTTTTTGTACACTGTGAAGATATGTCACTTGAACTGGTCTAATAAAAAGCCGAACGGTCAAAAGCTAGGCAGGGTTTCCAGGCACAGAGGATTCTGGGAGGAAAGAGGGAGGAGACTGCGAACAAGCAGGGCATACAGGAGGATTGGTAACAGCCACGAGCCACGTGACAGCACATAGATGAAAGGAAATGAGTTAATTTCAGTTATAAGAGCAGGTTAGAAACAAGCCCAAGTGATCAGCCAAGTCTTCTTAATTAACAATAAGTCTCCGTTTGGTTATTTGAGAGCCGGTGGGACAGAGAAAGACTCATTACACGGTAATGACTAGAGAATTTCACAAACCGGAAATGCTGGATGCATAGACGAGGGACAGGAAGAAGCTTATTTGAAGAATATTGGGAAGGGGGTGAAGAGGTGATTCATCTTCTCTGTGTGGCAAAACACAGCAAGCAAGGAAAAGTTGTATTAGTTATTTGCTGCCCCATTAACTGATCACAGCAAACTTAAAACAGCACTCACCCTGCAACCTGGCAGACTGGTGTCTAGGTGGACTTGGCTGAGCTCCCTGCTAGGATCACACAAGACTGGAATCAAGGATGGGGCTTTCAGGCAGAAGCTAAGGGAGAACCCAGTTCCGTGTCATTGATAGAACTCAATTCCTCGTTGGTATAAGATGGGAGTTTTCATGACTTCACTAATTATCAGCTGGGGCATTTTCCTTGAAATCGGCCTCTCCTTTGGCTCATAGCCTTTCTTAAGGCAGGAAAATAGGGCCAAATCTTTCTTGCCTTTCAAATCCTTCTGACTTCCCCTTCTTGCCTCTACTTTTAAGGGCTCAGATAACATTCCCTTTGCCTTATAACATAACACAATCATGGGGAACTACAAACGTTAGAGCTGATGGGACCCAAAATTCTACCTGCCACATGCAGGAAATGTATTTGACATGAACTTAAACCAAAGATGTAAGACATTATAGAATCAATAGGAAAGTGTTGTTGGTACTCTGGGCAGCCAACAAACAAGCAAAATTTTAGTTAATGTTATGATCTGATTTATACTTCCAAAAGAAAACAGAAAACATGGTTCCATGATGTTTTTCTGTTGGCTTAGTGACTACACATGAATCTACTGATATTTTAATTATTGTCTGATGCCCCATGGCCCCTCAGCCAGCTCCCCACCTGCCACTAAGGCCACAGCCTGGTATGGCTTTCAGTCCCTTGACCATGGGCTATGACACAGCTGCAATCTGTAGGTTTAAATTAAGTCTCTATCTTTCTATTTATCAATAAGATTCAGACGTCAAAGACTGGAGTGAAAACCCGCTAGCTGAGACGGGCAACTTGCTGACCTTGCTTTTTGGCTGGAGAGACTGCAAGAGACACTGTCTCTTCCCTCATCCCAGAACAAAAAAAACTCAGATTCTAGTCCTTTCCTTCCTGTGCGTCTTCTCTATCCAAATTGCTGGCTTCTCTTATATTTTTGGTTGTGAGCCTAGCCTTTAACGGCTGAGCCATCTCTCCAGCCCAATTGCCGCTTCTCTATGGTAAGTTCGGTCAGCTAGTCACTAGCTTTGCTCTCTGACTCAAGGTATTGTTATGCCCAAATCCGCGAAGTCTCCCAAAAGCCAACAAGGAGACAAAGATCCATACGTAAAAGCAAAGAGCCTTTATTTCATGCAAGTTTGCAAACTCGGTCTCTCCACATGTCCAGCGTATTGGAATAAACGGAGAGCCCCGAGCTCAGTTAGAGTTGGGTTTTTATAATAGTAAAGGTGGGGGTGAGGGGTTTCTGAGGTTCAGGACCCCTGATTGGCTGAAACTTGTCTAGGGATGTCCTGGTGAGTGTGTGCCGGCAGCTGGTCCTATCTACAGTGGTTGGAACTTTAGGCATTTCCTTTGGATGGTCTGTTCTTGGGTGGTGCTCAGGTAACCTTAGTTTATGGTCCTTCTTACAACCAGGTATTGCTTCAGGGTAAACTACTGAGACTCAGGCCTCCCTTAAACTTATCAATGGTTGAGTCCTACTCTGGCAGGTGATAACGGTTGGAAGTAAAGAACTTCCTTTGAGTGTTCTGTTCATATTTAGCTTATGGCTGGCTCCTACAGGTGTGACTTTTTTGGGCAGTCCTGGGCATGTCAGAGTGCAATGAAGATGAAAATACCCCACACCAGCTCCATGTTGAATAATGAATCACTGGGTGGGAGGCAGCAGTAGAGAGGGAATAGCTATCCAGATGTGAGACGGAAGTGCCTTGGAGGAGGATGACAGCAGCAGTGGGGGTGCAAAGAGAGCAGAGAGTGTGGATTTGGGCTTTCTTCGGATTAGGCCAAGGGTATAGGAACTGGCGTGGGGGCGGGGAAGAAGCTTAGAGAACGGCAGTGCCAGTAACTGGGATGAGGAAGAATGGGCTGGTGTTCTAAGGTCGGGAGGGGGTTTGGAAATCTTAAGTTCTGGTTTGGTTTTGTTTTCATTTTACATACCAACCACAGCTCCCTCTCCCTTCCTCCTCCCACTGCCCCCCACCTCCACCCTAAAGTTCTATTCGATCACTTAGTGTCCATGTGAGAACATAGTTCTCATCTCAAAAGGGACAGGAGATAGTTTATGTTGGAGCCATATGTGGGTGACCATGGCCCAGAAACAGATTCAGGTTACCCCAAATTCCATCTTCCAGTATGGTGCTTAGCAGCTTCATGAAGTTTTTATAGTAACAGAACAAAGAAAGTCACAGATCAAGGCACTTTTTCAAAAGACATTGGTGGCAACATTAAGTAGGTGGTTAGAACAAAGCAGAGAAACCTCAGCCCTAGATTCTCTGTGGCTCTTAGACAGTGGGTGGGTAGAAACTGGTCCTTCTTAATACATTTCAAGAGCTTTTCAATCCGTTAGTCACACCCAGAGGTGGGCAAGCCATGGCTGTTTAGGGGTCTAAAAAGATATCCAAGGCAAACTACAACCTCTCCAAGATCCAGTCAGCCAACCAGCCTTCCCAGAAAGCTTCTTCGCAGGGATTCTTCTTCACAGTAGGTGGCCAGACTACTTCCTCTTTGTACCGGTGCCCACCCCTCCCCCACAGTGCAGTGGCCACGGAATTTGTTTTCAGACAAACCCTTCTTGTATCTCTTCCCCCAGTCTCACTCACAGATGACTTTGATACATAGATACACAGGATAGTCTAAAGGACTTTCCTTGGGGGAAATATTTGTGCAGACACCTTTAATAAGTGAAAGTAGGCCTTCAAATGTCTAAAGTAAAGATTTTGCAGGAAAAAAAAAGGGCGAAAGCTCAGATAGGGGAATAGGTTTGCAAAGTGGGCATTAGAAGGCCGGTATTGCTTGCACACAAAAGACAAGGAGGAAAATGAAGGGAAATGAAGGTAGAGAGGTGGCCAGGGGCCAGGTGGCATAGGATCTGGTAGATTGTTTTACACAAAGCAATTTCATTCTATGTCAGCCTGGTCTACAAAGCAGTTCCAGGACTCACTAGGTTAGGGCCATTACCC
>NC_022016.1:66863591-66876556 GCF_000317375.1 Microtus ochrogaster
GCTCCCAATTTACTCAGGAGATCTTGTCTTTTTCTACTTCCCATGTAGATTAGATCCATGTATGTCTCTCTTAGGGTCCTCTTTGTTGTCTAGGTTCTCTGGGATGGTGATTTGTAGGCTGGTTTTTCTTTGCTTTATGTCTAAAAGCCACTTATGAATGAGTATATAAGATATTTGTCTTTTTGGGTCTGGGTAACCTCACTCAATATGATGTTTTCTAGATCTATCCATTTGCCTACAAATTGCAAGATGTCATTATTTTCTTTATTTTTTTCATTTCTTTCATTTTTTTTAGCTTTCTTCATAGCATCTATCCCTATCTCACAACGTTATATTTATTAGTTTTCCCTGTTTTTTTTTTCACAAGCTTCACTAATAGAACTTTCAAATCTCTGTCACTTAGACACGATATGTGCACAGCAGGGTTTTAATTCGCTTAATGAGCATATTAGTTACTTTTCTATCGCTGTGATAAAACGCCTTGACCAAAAACGACTTAAGGAAGATGGGGTTTATTCAGATAAGAGTCCATGATGGCAGAACAGAAGCAGGGCAACAAGTGTCAGGCTTGGCATCTGGAGCAGGATGCTGAGCGTGCTCACATCCTTTCCTAGAAGCACAAAACAGGGAAAGCAAACAGGAAGCAAGCGGAGCTTCTTACGTTCAAAGCCCGCCTCCAGTTACATACTTCCTTCTGCTAGGCCACACCTCCTAAACTTCCTTCGATAGCACCTTCCACTGGGGACCAAACACATGAGCCTGTGGGGGCCATCTTATTCAAACCACCACACCGAGTAAAGTGAAATTCACATGACAGTTTCCTACAGATGATTAGTAGAAATGGCTGTTTTCCTCATTTTAGTAAGGATAACATACATGTTTTAGATCCAATCTCCCCTTCAATAAAGTGATTACTTTTAGAGTAAGTCTATCATTTATTGTATTTTTTATGTTTATTCCCTTACATGAAGAGCTCAAAAAAATTTGAAAAGCACATATAATCAAGTGGCAAATTATAAGTAAATGTATGAATATTGAGTAAAAGAATGCTAATATGGGGGTTAGGTCCAATTCCCAGCATGCACCTGGTGGCCCACAACCATCTGTAACTCCAGTTCCATGAGATCAGACGCCCTCTTCTAGCCTCTGAGACCATCAGGTACATATGTGATATACAGACACACATACAGGCAAAACATCCATTAACATAATAAAATAAAGTTTTAAAAAAGAAAGCAATATGATGACCATTGCGGCAAATACTATGTTTGATTTTTTTTCCATGAACTTCTCAGTATTGTTAGAAAATTATTCTATAATAAATAACCTCTGTTTCTGGTATTCAGGCCTTGGGTAAGTCCCTCTCCTTGAATGTGGGTGAGACCTGTGGCTTGCTTTAACCAGGAGCATAGGCCAAACATGATGAAATGCCACACATGAGCGTAGAGCTTGAAGCTGTAACTTTGAACTGCCAGTTGGATTCCATTAACTTACTGGTTCTGATGAAGCAAGTTATTGCATGGATAGACGTATATGACAAGAAGTTAAAGATGGTTTCCACTCAACAGGGTTCACAGTCTACCAGTCTGCAAGTTTGTGAATGCTATTGACAGCCATGTGAGTTTGGAAGAAGAGCCCAAACCACTGGAACCTTCCATAACATCTGATTGAAGCTGCTGAGACCACAGAACATGGAGGGCTGGCTGCAGCTACAGTTGATTCACAACTCAGGAAGACTAGAAGAGATAAGTGAATGCTTTAAGTTTTAGCCGATGAGTGATGTTTGGAGTCGCTTGGTTTGTGGTAATATTGCTATACAGGGATAGATTACTGTGAACGAGGATTCCTAGAAGAAAGCTGTGTCTGCAGAGGCTGACTGATTGGGGCTGATACTGTGGGAGATTGAAAGGTTGCAGGTCCAGAGTTAGCTAGCTTATCTTAGGCTAGTTCTAGCCCTCCAGAACAGCCGTTTCCTGAGCACTCTGTATCAGAACCAGCACCTTCTGACTGATAGATGGAAACCTTTTTAGAATCTATTAACTTAGCAGGCTACTAGGTTCCACCAACCCAGAAGTATCTTGGGCCTATAGGAAAGCTTCCTCCATCTCACTGCACCTGCCTTTCTGATGACCCCTCCCCGCCACTCTATTTTAAATGTGCCTTGATTCATGACTTTTGTCATAATTTACAGAACTAGTAAATCTGTAAAACTCCATGGAATTACTTTAATAATGGAACATGAGATTTGAGGCAACTTAAACTTTTGTTTCCAGGCCATGGTCACTGAAAATGTCTCCAGAATAAACTATCTCTTTATTTCCTTTAGGATGAGAGCTCTATTTTTTTTTTTTTTGCATTGACATTACTAATGCTACATTTTATTGTTTTCCAGGGTTAAACCAACCAAGTCTGTTAAGGTTGATAATTTAATCAACCTTTTTTTTAGAATGCCTCGCTTCATTTTTCATGAAAGAACATTAAGGCTTATATAATTAATTGAGAAGACCCATGGGGAAAAGGACCATGAGGAGAGCCTTCAATCCATTACTTCATTGATGGAGGGTATCCATCACCCAAATCACATGGTCTATCGAAAGGAGGCTACTCCAGTGAAGATACATCTACTCCTGCCAGATGTGGCAGCTGGAACCTTCACTCCATAGGGATGCCTCTGCTTAGTTTCCCCACAAACTGTCCATTATGTCTGTCAAGATTCCTATTCTCTGTCAGGAGTGCAGCTCCACAGCTAGTGGACTTCCTACGGTTCTTCATACTCAAATCATCTCGACTCCAAGTCCTTTTCTCTTGCGCTCAGATGTTCTTGTTTTGTAGGTCAATCTGTCAAGTCCTTAACACCCTAGATTTCAGATACCAAACTCTCTTTTAAGAAGGTGAATTTAGGGCTGGAGAGATGGCTCAGCGGTTAAGAGCACTGACTGCTCTTCCAAAGGTCCTGAGTTCAATTCCCAGCAACCACATGGTGGCTCACAACCATCTGGAATGAGGTCTGGTGCCCTCTTCTGGCCTGAAGGCATACACACAGATAGAATATTGTATACAGAATAAATAAATACATAAATGTTTAAAAAAAAAAGAAGGTGAAGTTAGAGTACCAGCTAAAATTCACCTATAAGCCTCATCTACCCAATAACAGATAACTTTTGGAATCTTGGGGACTTTTGTTTATGTAAGATAATAAGTCATGTGTTTTCACCTCAAGAAACAAGGTTGGTTGTTCCAACTGCGCAGGATATGTTTGATCACGTGTAGGTGGGAGATATTGCCAGGAGGAAGTTAGTCAGGATGTATGCCTGCCCCTGATTGGTCAAAGGTGAAAAAAACATACATAGCCTTGTGAGTTTGGCCTTTATAGGCATCTGACTGACCTTATTCAGTACCATTCTCTGGGAATCTTGGGTGTGAACCTAGTGTTGTAAAATGGCACCAGAGAGACCTTAGTGGGCCAAGGGGCCGTGTGGTAGACGAGGGTGGGAGGATGGGAAACAAATACACCATACAGACAGGAGTTTATTGAAAGTAGGGTAAAGGGGAGAGAAGAGGGAAAGAGAAATACAGAGAGGAAGAAGAAGAAGAGGCAAGGACCAGCCTGACTCTTCAGAAGAGGGGAGGGGACTGGGAGTGGGCAGAGTTTGTCTCTTCTTTTTTTTTATATTTATTTATTTATTATGTATACAATGTTCTGTCTGTATCCCTGCAAGCCAGGAGAGGGCACCAGACCTCATTACAGATGGTTGTGAGCCACCATGTGGTTGCTGGAAATTGAACTCAGGACCTTCGAAAGAGCAGGCAAAGCTCTTAACCACTGAGCCATCTCTCCAGCCCCAGAGTTTGTCTCTTAAAGGAACCTTTCGCCGGGTGGTGGCGGCGTGCGCCTTTAATCCCAGCACTCGGGAGGCAGAGGCAGGCGGATCTCTGTGAGTTCGAGACCAGCCTGGTCTAAAAGAGCTACTTCCAAGGACAGGCTCCAAAACCACAGAGAAACCCTGTCTCGAAAAACCAAAAAAAAACAAAAAGGGACCTTTCACACCTGCCTACATACATAGCAGCCATGGGATCCTGGGGTGTCTAGGGTACTGCCTGGGTTTATCTTGCCAGGGCCAACATAAAGCCTGAATCCTAACACCTAGCCATATCCCTAGATCTGGCCGGTATTAAATAAAGATTGTTTTATTTGGACACTCGAAGATTTTGTTTCTCTCCTTGAAATTTGCAGGTTTAATAATAGCCTCAACCCACTAAATAGAGTGCAGTCTTAGTTATCGCATCCCAAGAAAGGGAGGGAGAATCAACTTCCATTCTTTTGTGATGACGTCACAGCAAGCAGAAGTCATTCAGTCTGTTGCCTAGGTTACAAGCCACATAACCAGCCACCGCAAGATGAAAATAAGGGCAGCCCCAAATTTCTGGCTATTGTGAAAGATGCCATTTAGATGCTGCCTCCTTGAGATAAACAGGACTGCCAGCTCAGGGAGTTTTTATTTGGGGAAATAAAAGGACAAGAGCATCACGGTTTGCTCACTCTAAACCTAATTTAATTCTAATTTTAAGAATTACATGCCAGTGAACCTGAGCCTGTACCAGTTACTACCAGAGTAGTAAGAGGAAGAGAGTGTCAGCCATGAAGACAAGATACAGAGATGTTAAAATGCAACCAAATATAGTTATTAAAATTTTTCTTTCCAGTGTTGGGGAATGGACTCAGGCCTTTGAGCGTGCTGGGAAAGTGTTCTGCTGCTGTGCTACGCTTCTCAGCCCCATGTAGAAACTCATTTTTCACAGCTTATAGAAATTGTTCGTATTGTTTACCATTATGACCCTTGTCTTAATGGCTTCCTAATGCTTTCATTTTTTTTTCCTTTTAAATGCATTGGACCGTATCTAAATTCCTAAACCAAATACAAGTTGTTTTTTTTTTCACAAAGATATGAATTTATTTTTACAGTTCCACCCTCCTCCTTTGCCCCTTTCCATTTTCTGTAATAACCCCGTATTATTCCTCCCACTCAAAAGCAGAGAAAGACAGCCCAATGACTTCCTCCCCCAACATACTTACAGGAAAGAATAGAAACAATTCAACTCCAGCTGGGCCAGCACAAAAGCCAGGAAGCTTTTCTTGGATTTGGGAGCCCTGTGCAAGCGGTGTAGGTGCTTTCCAGCAATTTGGTTTTATTATTTTGGGTTCTGCTCTTGCTGCAGAAACCCTCGCATGTCTGGCATTGGTGGTACTCCATAATCGGTGCCAAGTTTAATGCCAGTTCAGTTGTTTGGAAGGTCTAAGTGACCATGGGAGAATGTTTTTATAACATTCTCCTTGTTGGGTGCATTGGCAATTTGCTCAGGAAATGTGAGTCAGACTCCCTCCCTCCCTCTCAGGAAAATAGCTTGATTTATCTCCTCTAAACTGAAGGCAAGCCCACAAATATGACCGGCACACTTGGCCCTATCTTGGTACAAGATCCCCAGGCAGCGCTGCGGGAAGAAGCAGTGTTTGCCTTGGAAGTACAAATGGGAGACAGGAAGGGAATTTTTAAGTCTCAGACCCTGGGACAACTGGCTGAAGTGCCTGCTTAACACATCAAAGTGAACCTGGCTGCCATGCACTGGGTTCTTCTGGCCAGGCTACCCTAAACCTCTCCATCCCAGGCCCTGGGCTGCTCTTCCCCATATAATCCAACCATTTTGTTTTGTTTGGTTGTTGTTTTGTTTTGCTTTTATCTACTCTTTTTTGTGCCTGCTGGCTGTTGCACCTGGTTCACCTGCTCTCCCCTCCCACCCCCAGTGGCTCAGGGTTGTGCCCACTCTGGACTCTCCCAGATGTCCCTCTCTCCCTTTTATCTATAATAAGCCTTCTCTTCCAACATGTCCTTTGCTTTTTATTTCTTTCTGTCATTCAGTTTTAGGCAGTAAGCAGATACATTTTTGATACTAATCACTATGCACCCATTTAAACAAGCCCATGTATTCAGACAATGTAATATGTCAACCCATAATTTCATGGATGCTATTACTTAAGATTGGGTTAAATAAAAAGTTTAGAAGTCCAAGGAAAGCAGGAAGTTAGTGATAGTTTGACTGGCAGGCAGGCATGGCAGTATCTGAGAGTGGCAGCTGGACAATGGTATGTTTCAGAAACAGTGTCCAGCAATAACACCCTAGGTCTTATCTCCCCCAGAACTCCTAACTCAGTCTTGCTACTGAGCAGTTCAGTGCTTTAAGCAACTTCACAAGCCTCTGAATCGGCACCTTCATCTGTAGTATAATTCCCATCGTAAAGCTCTTCACAGAAATTAACATTACGAATTTTAGTCCAGGATATTGTGAGCAGAGCATGTGCTCATTAAAAGGCACACCCTAAAACAAACAAAAATACAAAAAAAACAAAAACCGGAAAGCTGAGCAGTGGTGACTAGTTCTAGGACCCAGGGAGTCAGAGGCAAGTGGATCTCTGTGAGTTCGAGGCCAGTCTGATCTACAGAGTAAGTTCTAGGACAGCTAGAGATACACAGAGAAACCCTGTCTTGAAAAACCAAAACGAAAAACAAAAAACAAAAACAGGCACACTTTTTTCCTTATCTGCAGATCCTGACTCTTATTACTCTTATTGCCATTTATCTTACATAAAAATTTTGAAGCCAGAAAGCCAGTCATCAGTTCTCCTAATGCTAGATCAGAAAATGCTGGTACCTCAAAGAGACAGGATCAGACACTGACAATGATTGACTGTCTCCTTGGTCTGACTGCAACAGAGTCTTGATTTAAAAAACAACCACAAAAACAAGATTATTATCTGTTTTGGGTCATGTCCCCGGTTGTGCCTGTCCACCCCCAAGTCTCCCCACAGCTCCCCCGCCCCCCTCCCCACCCTGTGCAAGCCAAATAAACCATGTCTCCTTTTTCTTGACACATGTTTGATTGTTGTGGGATTGTTTTCAGAATCAAGAGACTGTTCGAGACCAGCCTGGTCTACAAGAGCTAGTTCCAGGACAGGCTCCAAAAACCAGAGAAACCCTGTCTCGAAAAACAAAACAAAACAAAATCAAGAGACTGTGATTCAAGTTCAATAGAGTTCCACCTTACTTCCCCCCCCCCCCTTTTAGGACTTGATTTGTATGTGTTGGTTCTCAGGAATAAATATGAATGAAAAGTTTCTGCACCCCATAAGTGTTAAGCCCAAATCCGCAATCCCCGCAAGCCGACAAGGAAGCCAAGAGTCCCGTATGTAAAAGCAAGGAGCCTTTATTTTAATCAAGTTTGCAGACTTGGTCTCTCCGCATGTCCAAAGTATTGGAATAACCAGAGAGCTCCAAGCTCAATTAGAAAAGGGTTTTATAGTAGTAAAGGTGGGGGTGAGGGTTCCTGAGATTTTAAGATCCCTGATTGGCTGACATTCGTCTAGGGTTTCCTGGTGACTATGCTGGCAGATGTTTCTATCTACAGTGCTTGGAATGCCAGGAATTTCCTTTGAATAGTCTGTTCTTGGGTGGGGGTCAGGTGATCTCAGTTTGTGGTTCCTCCTGCAGCCTGGCATCATCTCAGGGTAAACAACTGAGACTCCAGCCTCCATTGTAATTCGTCCATGGCCAGAGTCCCAGGTGATAATGGTTGGAAGAAGTCAAGATCTTCCTTTGGGTGATGTTGTTCTTTTGAAAAACTACAACTCCCATGCTCCCCCTGGACTACGGATACCTGTGCGCACCTCTGCGCTCCCCGTTTAAAAGGCAGGGCCACACGAGGCTCTCTCTCTCTCTCTCTCTTTTCCCCCCTCTCTCCCCCCCTCCTCTCGTCCTGCCTTTTCCTCGTGTGTCCCACATCCTTCGTCCTTTTGTGTTTCCCTCCCCCATTAAAGTGGACCCACGTGGGAGCCGCAGTGTCGTGTCTGTGTTTGTTCCACCGTGCGTGTCTGTCCTGTGCCCCGTGTTTAAGAAGAACACCCCCTGCCCCCTTTTATTATTTTTTAAGAAGAACAGGTGACCTGCCCAGATTTAGATTATCATAGCTAGCCCTCACAATAAGATAAGCCTCCCTGTCAACACAGCAGTCCAAATCAGACCAAATCAAACCAAATTAGAAAAAAGCCCAGGTTTAATGGGTAAAACACTCCCGGATGGTTTTCTGGCCCCCCAGAGAGGAGAAAGACTGAAAAAAACCACATGTCTGTTTTCTGGGGGACAGTTTAAATACCCTGTGGGAGTGGTCTTGAGCATCTCCGGGGGAAGAACCAAGTTTGGCAGACTTTCTGAGAGGTGAGGCAAGGTTTGGGGAGAGAAAGATGGGGAAGGGAGATTGAGGCGGAGCTTCCCCCAGAACATCCCAGACTCTTTAGAAACATGGACTCCCATTCACATCTGGCTGCTTCCTGGGGCACGGGACAATGCGGGGAGGAGGACGTCAGGAGTTGGTAGGCTCGCACTCAGCAGGAGGTGTGGGGAGAGAAGCACCAGTTAACTGCCATCCTGGAGACCTCAGCATACGTTTCTTGAGGGAGTTGGGAAGGCACTGCTGGGAGAAAAATACAGTGCTGTCATCAGCCCTATGCATGGGGCTAGCCATGGGAAGGGTGCTAACTTTCAGAAAGAATGGAGATGTGCTGTGGCTGTACAGAGCAGCAAGCGTGAATGAGTGAGACAGGGATACCTTGGAAAACCAGGTTCCAGTTGCTGGGTAGGTGCCTGCTTGAGTCTGGAGGGATGGTACCAGTGGTGAAGTCCCAGGAGCTGGGGCAGGATTTGGCGTATCTGGAGGGTCTTCTGTGGGCTGGCCTTGGCCCAGACAGAAGGAGTGAAACTGCAAAACTTGCTCGGAAACGAATGGGGTCAAAGATGGCCTCTGGAGACTTAGTTTTCACCAGACCAGATTTCTTTATACAGTATCAGACCTTTCCCAGGAAGTGAAACAACTTTCCAGCTTCTGAGGCAGTCCTAGGTTTTTCTTAAAAGGGGAGGAGGGGGTCCCATCCACCCCGTTACAGGAACTGGGAATTGTGGGACCCCAGTGAGATATTAAAACAGATAGGTACTTCCCGAGTCTGATAGAAAGTCAATGGACTTACCTGCTACCTGCAGAGTCACCCCAGGCCCAGAGCGGACAGTGGGAGTCACCAAGTTTAGATGACTCTGCCAGGCTGAGGAATTCAAAGGCTGAAAGAGTCTCAGATGCCTGTGTTGGTGAAGCTGGACCTCCGTGGAGGGGCATAGAGGATGAGCCCGCATGGAGGTATTTCCATTTTCACTGTTCAGGCTATGGGAAGATGGGGCATGGCGTCACTGGGTCAGAGCTGTAAGGTTAAATTGTGAGCATCACCCCAGGTCCTGCCATCCATCCCAGCCACCTGGTCTGGGAGTTGCGTTGGTCTGGACTCCAAATCCCAGCATGCCAAGTCCTGACCACTCCCCAGGGTGGGTCAGGACCACTCCCACAGGGTATTTTAAGTGGGCGCCCAGAGGAGGAAGACGTGGTCCAGGGCTTTGCCTGTGTTCCACGGTTTTCTGTCTCCCCTGCCATGCTCTCGGCCACCAGAGAGTGCTGTATTTAATAAAACATGGGCATTTTAATTTGGTTTAATTTAACTTGATTGGATTTCTTTGCCCCCGCAGAGCGGCTGGTCTTAGGATTTTTCCTAACAAGAGCAATACCTTGGCTAGCGGTCTCAGGCTGCATTTGAAGACAGCTACTGGCTAAGCTGACTTGGGCAGGATGGAGCCTCAGGATCGACTTCCTTTGTCCCCCTTGTGGGGGCCCTTGGTGGCCTCAGGGCAGCTGCTGAGGCTTGGGCTTGGAGCACAGCCTTTTGTTGCAGCCTTGTCTGTTGGGAGGACTCAGCTGCCTCTTCTCAGGAATTAAAAACTTTAAAAGCCATTTTCACCAATTCTTGTGTGGGAGTTTGGGGACCCTCCTCAGGCCCTTTTTTCAATTTACCAATGTAAGTAAAAGCAAAAGGATTAGAAGGAATATTTCAGTCTCCTGTGTTTAGCTGTGGTCCTAAGACATAATGCAAAACCAGGTTTTAACAATGAACAAAGCAAAGTCTCTGAACTTTTTTTATTCATTCAAACTATTTAGTACTTAAATAGAAACTACGGAGAATCTTGGGAAATCAAACAGAAATCATTACCGACCACATGGAATGTACAGTATGGAGATTATTGTGTCAGGCTTATACAGATAATTTTTTCGCCTTAAATAAAAGTGGGGTTGCCGGGCGGTGGTGCGCACGCCTTTAATCCCAGCACTCGGGAGGCAGAGGCAGGCGGATCTCTGTGAGTTCGAGACCAGCCTGGTCTACAAGAGCTAGTTCCAGGACAGGCTCCAAAACCACAGAGAAACCCTGTCTCGAAAAACCAAAAAATAAAATAAAAGTGGGGTTTATTCAGTTCTCTTACATGATAGGGGCTGGCTGGGTAAATCAACAAGGGTTGCCTGCTCACTAGAGAAGCAGCAAATTCGGTAGTTGCCCAGTCAAGGAAGCTCAGCAGTCCCTGAAGGTCTGGAAAGTCTCCCAGAGAACCGAGTCCACGCTGGAACGCTGAAGAAGCAGGAATCTGGTGTCAGCAGAAGACCTTGGCAGCATGGCGAGACGTGGCTGCTCAGAGGACCGGTGTGTTCATGCAGGTTTTTTCTGTGCATTTCTTCTTCATCTGGCTAGCCTTTCAAGCTGCCACCCATACTGAAGCAAGGGACAGATAGATGAATGTTAAAGAGTTTAAAAAAAAATCTGGGACTAGAGATGGCTTAGCTGTTAAGTGTAGCATGAATTCTAATTGTTCTTAATAATAAAAACCTGGAGTCAGATATTAGGGGGTGAAAGCTGAGAGATCAGAGAAGCAGTGTAGTCAATCACGAGAGAGACCTTTAACCTCTACCAAATCCCCAGACCAAATGGGTGAAACTGCATCCTGACTGCTTCAGACTGCACCTCAGACTGCACCTCAGACCTCACTGAGCCCCTGTCTCCTCCTGCCTTATATTCCCTTCACTGCCCAGCTATATCACTCCTGTCTCCACATCCCTAGTGCTGGAATTAAAGGTGTGGGATCCCAAGTGCTGGGCTCACCTTTGTGTGAGCTTATAGAATGGATCCATTCCACGTAGTCCAGGGTGGCCTTGAACTAACAGAGATCCTTCAGTCTCTGTCTCCTGGGTCTTGGAATTAAAGGTGTACACCACCACTGCCTGGCCTCTGGTGGCTTAGCTTTGTACTCTGCTCTTCAGGCAAGCTTTATTTGTTAGATCACAAACAAAATATCACTATAGTTAAGAGCACTGGCTGCTCTCCTAGAGGACCTAGGTTTGATTCATCCAGCTCACAACTATCTGTAACTGCAGTTCCCAAGGCTCCATGACACTTTCTGGTCTCAGGTCATCAGACATGCATGTGGTGCACAGACATACATGCCAACAAAACACATAAAATAATTTAAAAAATCTGAGAACTGATGCTTATGGCATATGTACCATATTTTACTAATTTAAAGTAGGAGTAACCTACAATTTACAAATAATTATTCAAGTTACAAAATCATTATGGTTAATTGTTTTTACTCAGTGATTTTATTTACTCTTGCTGAACTCTAGTATCCATGCACAAAAGCATGTGGTTCTTACCAGAATGCTGGCTGACATTTTTATTTTATTTAAGTTAAAGAGAAGAATGAAAGCAAAATAGAGAGAGGAAAGGGAGTCCTTCACAACTGTCTACGTGGCAATGATTCTTCACTGAATGCTGCAATTGGTTCCTTTCCTTAATTCTGAAACAATGTCTTCATTTGTCTTTGTTCTGCACACAATTTGATTGTGACACACACTTTTTAGATTATTGAAGAAAAAGCTAAAGAAGGATGGAAGGCAGAAAGAGTGAGGCTTGGTCTGACCTTACACAGGGCCATGTATAAACCTGAATAAACATGCCCGTTATAAGGATGGAAACTGCTTCTGTAGTCTGCAAGTAAAGCTGGGAAGTGTAGTTTTTTTAGCAGGAAGTTATGACTTTTAATTTACATTTTTAGCTTTTTTTTTTTTTTGGTTTTTTCGAGACAGGGTTTCTCTGTGCTTTTGGAGCCTGTCCTGGAACTAGCTCTTGTAGACCAGGCTGGTCTCGACACTTTTTCTTTTTTTTAGATTAATGTATTTATTTTTTTAAATTTTATGTGTATACAATTTTTTCCTGAATGTTTGTCTGTGCACTATGTATGTGCATGTGTACGATTCCCCGGAACTGGAATTATAGGAGGTTGTTACCTGACACGTTGGTGCTGGGAACTGAACCTGGGTCCTCTGGAGGAGGGGTGCCTTAGTCGGGGTTTTATTGCTGTGAAGACAGAACTGGCGACTCTCTTTTCCCCTATTTATTTATTTATTTGCATACTTTGCTTTTACATCTCTCTTCTCTTCTCTCCCCCAACCCCCATCCACTCGTCCTTTTCTGTTTCTCTTAAAAAAAAAGTACAAGCCTCCCATGGATATCAGCCAGTCATGGTATATCAAGTTGCATTGAGACCAGGCACCTCCTCTTTTATTAAGGTTGGACAAGGCAATCTGGTAGGAGGAATAGGGTCCAAAAATTAGGCAACAAAGTCAAAGACAGCCCCTGTTCCCTCTGTTAGGAGCCTCAGTAGAAGACCAAGTTACACAGCTGTAACATATATGAGGGGCCTAGGCAGGCTCTCTGGTTGTCAGTTCAGTCTCTGTGAGCTGTTGCAGGATATTTGATCACAGTGTGAACCCTAAGTTACTTACTGGGAAAACCTGTTTCAAGCTGGTGTGGCTCAGCCCTAGCACACACCTTTAATCCAAGAGCCTGCTTGAATATTATAAACAGGATTAAATAAAATCAACTGTAGGTCAAGATGCAGAGCAAGCAACCAGTTGATAGGAGGAGATAACCATAGAGAGAAAGTCAGGAGGATGGAGAGAGAGAGAGAGAGAGAGAGAGAGAGAGAGAGAGAGAG
>NC_022016.1:66876656-66881903 GCF_000317375.1 Microtus ochrogaster
GAGAGAGAGAGAGAGAGAGAGAGAGAGAGAGAGAGAGAGAGGGCGAGAGAGAGGAGAGGAGGAACATCCAGTTGGAGGAGTTTCTGTTTGAGAAAGCTTTCTTTCTGGTGGAGGAGGAAGCAGCTGGGTGCTTTCTCTGCCTCTCTGACTTAGCAAGTTTTCACCCTGGCATCTGGCTTCTGTATCTTTATTGATAAAACGGAACAATAGACACTTAGTTAAAAAAAAACAAACAACAACAAAAAAAAAAGTGAGCTGACCATGGCATCTCTTTTTTTAAAAAAAAAAAAAATTATTTATTATGTATACAACATTCCTTCCATGTATGCCTGCAGGCCAGAAGGGGCACCAGACCTCATTACAGATGGTGTGAGCCACCATGTGGTTGCTGGGAATTGAACTCAGGACCTTTGGAAGAGCAGGCAATATGCTCTTAACCACTGAGCCATTTCTCCAGCCCTATTTTTTTTTAACTTACATAGTATTGTATTTGTTACTAGCATGAAGCAATTTTGTGTGTCAATAGGGCTCTGTGATATTCTGACACGTGTGTGGTATACTCTGACCCACTCAAGGGAATTAACACTTGCATCTCCTCATCTCTCCCGTTTTGGGAGCCCTCAAGATCCTTTCTTCTAGTTCCACATACAATATATAATAGATTGTTATGAGCCATAGGCACCTGTTGTATTTTGGATCATAAATATTTATGATTCAAGCTGGACGGTAGTGGCACACACCTTTAATCCCAGCACTTGGGAGAAAGAGGCAGGCAGATCTCTGTGAGTTAGAGGCCAGTCTGGTCTACAGAGCGAGTTCCAGGACAGCTGAGTGTACACAGAGAAACCCTGTATCAAAATAACAACAACAACAACAAAAATTGTGATTCATACTGAGAATTCAACATTGTAGTTTCTGATGGTTGCTGAACTTTAAGTACAAAGACTCTCACTTGGTAGTTCTGACTGGTCTGGAACTTAATGTGTAGAACAGTCTAGGCTGGGACTGAAGAGATCTTCCTGCCTCTGCCTCCAGAGGGCCACCACTCCTGGATCTAAATGGATTTTAAAAAGTATTCATTTATTTTTGTTTATGTGTGTATATTTGCATGTGTAAGGTTATTCCCAGGGGCCTGGAGTTACAGGAGGTTGTGGGCTACCTGATGTGAGTGCACAAAAGCAGCTCCTGTCTTCGACAGAAACATAACTGTTCTTAACCCACAGAGCCATCTTTCCAGGTCCCTACCTGGATCTTTAATATCTAAAACATTCATATCTCTTGTAAGTCTGCTTGTTTACCACTATGAAATTGCCCTGCTTGGCCATTAGTTGTTCCAGCCCTAATGCCTTGGTGATCATCTTTTTTTTAATTTTATTTTTATTTATTTATTTATTTATTTATTTATTTATTTATTTTCGAGACAGGGTTTCTCCGTAGCTTTTTGGTTCCTGTCCTGGAACTAGCTCTTGTAGACCAGGCTAGCCCCGAACTCCCAGAGACCCGCCTGCCTCTGCCTCCCGAGTGCTGGGATTAAAGGCGTGCGCCACCACCGCCCGGCTGGTGATCATCTTTTTTAAAGTAAAAATTATAATTTAGGGGCTGGAGAGATGGTTCAGTGGTTAAGACTCTTACTTCTCCTGTAGAGGAACTGGGTTTAATTTCCAGCTCACAACTATCTGTAACTCCAGTTCCAGGGAGTCTGACACCTCCCCTGTCCTCTGGGGACACCAGGCATGCACACGGTGCACTTAGTTGCAGGCAGGCTAAATGCTCATAAACATAAAATAAAAATGAATCTAAAAATTGCTTTCAAATTATAATTTGTAATCTAGTCATAGATCTTTTGTTCAAATACACCAATTTATTTACAGGGGGAAAAAAACCCTTCCATGGCATGAAAGTCAAATGCCAACAAAGGAATGACCTTAGCTATGGAAAAACAAAGAAAGGAAGAAATCAGGTCTGTTCAGGTAAATCTGGGACATCAAATTGTTAGCCCTCCTCACCTGTGTTCTTTCCCTCTGGCCATAGGTCAGAGTTAGTGTTTGCCAAGGCATCGGATCAGCCAGACACTGCGAAAGCTGCTCCCGTGTACTCTAGTGAACATAGAAAACTGCTCTGCTCCTATTTCATCAGGCATGTCATTGTAACTATGCAACATTTCTCCCGGAGAATGTTAGTGGAAAAGCAGTCATTTCCTTAGTGGTTATTATTGGTCAGCGTGTACTAAACGACATTGGTTATAGATCTAAGGACTGGGGAAACAGGAGTTTTATCTGAATAATAAATGGATTATTCAGCTGGTTGTAAATGTACCAGTTTCCTGGTTTATTTATTTATTTTTTTAATTTGGAGACTAGGGTACACACAGAGACACCACAGACAGACAGACAGACAGACACACGCACACATGTGCATACATAAACATTCACACACTCGTAAATACATGCACGCTTGTGCACATACAATCTTACTGGGATTTTGAGATACAGCTTTCCAGACTTCATACATACGTTCTGTTTTAATTTAGAAATTCTACACAAATCTGCTTTGTAACCTGGCTTTAAAAATTCAGTATTCATGTGCATATTTCTATGTCAACAAGTGAAACACTAAGACATCCTGATAGTTATTACACAATATTTTATAGAATGAATGTCATCATAATTTATAATTTACTTAGAAAAATCTTTATCTAGTTTGTTTCTAACTTTTGTCATTTATACACATGAAAATTATGAACCCTCTCATAACCAAAAATTACCGGAAACCTTTTTAGACTTCTAAAGATAGACCTATAAGGTGTATTGCTTAAGAGTCTTTGTTGGCAACTGACAGATTCCTATGGAATGATCTTTGGGAGAAAAGATGAGGTTTACCGACACATTTAAAAATCTTATTTATAACTTTTGGTGGTTTTGTTTATTTTTCAAATGAGAATATGAATATGTGTAAAGAAAATGATGGACATTTGTGTTTTTTTCAAAGCTCTCATCTCAGTTATTTACACACACACACACACACACACACACACACACACACACACACTGACTCAGACTCCCCTGAACCTGGAAGTGGGAGGCATCTGTAAGTCTTAGGACAATCCCTCAAGGCAACAGTTTCTTCTTAGTTATGCTACGCTGATTCTCACTGCCTAGGCCTCCCCAGACCCTGAGCTCAGCACAAAACTGAGATTCACCTGGATTCCCAGTTGCTGAGTCATAGTAGAGGCCTCTCTTCAGGCAGTGAAATGGGGTGATCATGGGGCTCACATGCTGCTTGCTCTGCTGCACAGATGGCTGTGTTCTCACCGATTCGTGATCAGGGTGAAAACCACTGTTTCTCATATTTTATCTGGTTTCAAAATGACTTCATGTCGGCAGGTAAAGCTGGCCTCTGTCATTGCACCTTGGAGTCAAGTGTCTAACCCAGCAATTAGCTGGGGCCTGGATGACATGTGCCAGGCACCTGAGGTCTCAGCTTTTGGGGAGTGTATGATCGGATTGCAGAAAGGTCGGCAACAGAGCCGGTGCCAGCGGTGGCAGAGTCTAGGGTAGAAACCATCTACCATTCCCGTGACTCCATCACCATTCCTGTGACTGCTCCTTTCTGTGTACTGTATCCTTGTATCTTTCTTTCCTTTTGGTTTTTCGAGACAGGGTTTCACTATCATTTTAGAGCCTGTCCTGGAACTAGCTCTTGTAGACCAGACTGGCCTAGAACTCACAGAGATCCACCTGCCTCTGCCTCCCAAGTGCTGGGATTAAAGCCACCGCCTGGCTCTTTTTATCTTTCTTCAGTGATTCTTTTGAATTGTTTGAGAATTTTGCACATTCATACGCTGTATTTTGATGAAATCCACTTCCCTGTTGCCTCCCCTCTAAGTTTTTTCCTAACCCCTCTCCCACTCTATCCCCCCCAGCTTCATGTCCACGGGGGTAGGGCAACTTCCTAGAGCGTGTTTATCCTCCAGGCCGCAACCCTGAAGGAAACTGACCAGCCCCATGTAGACATCAACTATCAAAGCTCCTCAGACCGGGATAGGGCTTCACAAGCTCCTCTTTTATCCCTGCTGGGTGTGGTGGTATGAATAAGATGGCCTCCCTAGGTCTGTAGGGAGGAGTGCTATTAGGAGGTGTGGCCTTGTTGGAGGAAGTGTGTCACTAGGGGATGGGCTTTGAAGTCTCAGAAGCTCAAGCCAGGCCTAGTGGCTCACTCACTTTCTCCTCCTGCTGCCTGCTGATCTGGATGCAGAACTCTCAGCTCCTCTAGCACTATGTCTGCCTGCATGCTGCCGTGTTTCCTGCCATGATGATAATAGACTAAATGAATTATATATAATATATATCATACACACACACACACACACACACACATATATATGAATTGCCATGGTCATGGTGTCTCTTCCCAGCAATAGAACCCCTAACTGAGAAACTGGGATTTCAGCTGGCTTGATCTTAGGTTTGTATGAGTATGTACTAATGCAGGAAATAGAGCACAAGGCCTCACACATTCTAGACAAGCGTTCTGTTGCTAACTTATACTCCTAGCCTGTGACTGCCTTTCCTCAGTTTCAAATAAGGAAATGTTTAGAAAGGAACTATATGTGCCCCCCCCATAAAAAAAAACCATATGAATGAACCACGGTGGTTAAAGAGGGAGCTGTTTAAACTGACATCTGGGATTGCTGAGCCGAAGGGGCCCTAGGGAAATTGTCACTATGGTAGTCATCCCAGGTAGGTCTACAATTCTAAGTGGGCCAGTTTCCAACACTTCAAAACTGCTTTGAAATGATTTCAAACTTGAATGGATTCACCAATGCTTTGTGCTAAGTCAAACAGCCAAGGTCAGAGGATGAAGATGCTAATATAGAAATGAACTCCGACGTTTGGAGGAGTGGGGCAGGGAAAAGCAGTGCATCATAGCAGGGCACCAAGGAGCCCCCAGAGGAACCAGAGTAAGCTCCTCAGGTTAGCTTACCCGACACTGTAAAAACCCAGGGCTAGTAATTTGAAAACATTTAGGCTAACCATGGCAGGCATCCTGGCAGAGAAAACTTCCGTTTTGGAGTCATTTGTGATTGTTCCCCACTTTTTAAGCTTTCTAGGCAACTAGGTAGGCATCCAGCACCATCCACCACCATTTGGGTCTGTCCACGTCTCTGGACTTCACTGTCTTCTTGCCCTCGGCTTGGCCATCTCTTGCTGGACTTATGTCAAAATCACTTGGCTTTGATTCCACTGT
>NC_022016.1:66883493-66885935 GCF_000317375.1 Microtus ochrogaster
CACAGCTATGTCCCTGCCCTGTTTATTGTTGTGGAATATTTAACTATGTAAAGATGTGTTACATTTGTTTATGCTGAAGAATATTACTTTAACTATATGAGGGTGGGTTACATTTATTTCTGCTGCAATTGTTTAATTATGAAAAGATGTGTTACATTTGTTTCACCTTGCCTACTTAAGGCAACTGATTGGTCTAATAAAAAAGCTGAATGGCCAATAGCTAGGCAGGAGAGAGATAAGTGGGGCTGGCAGGCAGAGAGAATAAATAGAAGGAGGAATCTAGGCTCAAGAGAGGAGAAGGAGAAAAGAATGAGGGATAAAGAGAGGGACACTGTGTGTGCCCAGGGCCAGAAGCCAGACAGTTGTCAATCAGTCAGACACTGGAGGAAACAGGAAAGTAAGACATACAGAAGGAAAGAAGGAAGGAAGGAGGGAGGGACGGACGGAATGAAGAAAGGAAGGAAAGAAAGAAGGAAGGAAGGAGGGAGGGAGGGAGAGAGGGAAGGAAGGGAGGAAAGAAGGAAGGAAGGAAGGAAGGAAGGAAGGAAGGAAAAAAGCCCCAATGCAAAAAGTATATGAAGAGAAACAGGTTAATTTAAGTTAAAAGAGCTAACCAGAAATGGGCCTAAACTAGGCCAAGCATTCATAACTAATAAGAAGTCTCCATGTCATAATTTGGGAGCTGGTTGGTAGTTCCAAAGAAGAAGCCTGGTACAGTTTATCAGTTTGCATTTTCTTACTAATTTAGCAAGTACTTCCTCATTGTCTTCCTCGTTTCCACATTGCTATAGATGTATGAGATGAGATGGATGGAGTATGGTTGTTGAAGGATTTACAATTACTCAGAGAGATGGATAAACAAATAGACTGTCACATTATGCTGAATGTTGAAAGCAGAAAACAATGGTTTTGCTTCTTCAGACAGTTTGCATTGCTAACCAGGAGTCTCAGCTGCAAAGGGGCAGAAACGCAGTCTCAGACGGTCTAGGCAGAAAATGGAATCTACCAGCTCACGGGATTAAGAATTCCATGGTAGAACTAGCGGGCTCCAGTGATACTGTTTTTGGTGTTTCTTTCCAGTCTAATTCTACTAGGATCTCATTTTCTTCTTTAAAAGCCAATGTGAAATGGATTTAGTGGTATACCAGCCAGTTGGAACCTTGAGTATCAGGCACGATTTCCTCAGCTCTTGGGATTGCTTACTGGTGTCAAGTCCAGACGCCCTGTGTGAATTGTCCTGGCACCTCACTCAGTGCTGTGCTGCCTCCTTGAAGGCAGCCTGCATCCAAAGACCGAAGAAAGAGATACAGGGCCTGAACACCTGTCGGGTATTTTAAGGGACATACAAGATTTAGAGCCGCCTGTGGAATAACGTTGAGGGGTCCAAAGATCTAGAGGGTCCGATTCTTGGCAGAACTTTTATGGAAAAGATGATCAAATTCACCCCCCCCCCCCAGCCTCCGTCTCAGTCCCCCATCCACCAGAAGAAATGGTGGGGGGAACAAAAGACCGCTGCAGACAGCGAAAGACCAAGTGATTTGCACTGTGCCCCGAGACCCTTTTCTGAGTGTGCACAAATGTGTGCAAAGCCAGTGAAAAGTCTGATCTTTGTGGACTGGCCTGGTGTCACATCCACCTCGACCAGCAAGGATGACGCGACACAGGAGCTCTTCCTGCTAGCAGTTTATTCAGGACCTTTCTTAACAATTGTATCTCTCTCTCTCTCTCTCTCTCTCTCTCTCTCTCTCTCTCTCTCTTTCTCTCTCTCTCTCTCATTTTCTCTCTCTCTCATTTTCTCTCTCTCCTCGGGCAAACCTCTCCGAGCTCTTAAAAAGGCACAGGCCGCCAACCCCGGATTGCCAGGTGGGCAAGCAGCTGACAATCATTGCGTGATAATAGCATGAGTCAGGCCTTAGCCATAATAGGAATTGATTATCAGAGAGAGTACTTGCTTTCAGGATCGCGGAGGGCGGAAGCCAGCGCCATTAGGTGCGGCTCCACGCAGCTCTCTACATTGCCATCAGGTGTGGCTCCACGCAGCTCTCTACAGCCTGGAACGGGATCCATCTGCAATGGCAATCATGCCTAGAGACATAGAGACTCCGTTTGAGAAAATAAGTCCTAGAAGTTGTCAGAAACACGCCACGGTACAAATTGGTATATGTGGCTGTACCTGCTATAGCCACAGGTGGCTTGGTAAGTGGTGTATGATTCCCAATGACTGAGGCGTGAGCAGGAAAACCAATGAAGGCCACAAAGGGCCGGGTACTAAAATAAAGTCCAAGTGATATAGGAGCAGAAAGTTCTCTGGACGAATTGGTTAGGGTTTTCTTGTTTTTAAGGCGGTGTGTACTAGTTTTATGCCAACTAGACACACGTTAGAGTCATCTGAGAGGAGTGAATCTTAGTTGAGGAAATGTCTCCATAAGATTGGGCTATAGG
>NC_022016.1:66886570-66888244 GCF_000317375.1 Microtus ochrogaster
CACACACACACACACACACACACACACACACACACACACACACACACTTCATTTATTTTTGGAAGATGAAATAATTGAAATTTCAGGTTCCAGATAAAAATAGTCTCTGATATTTTATTTGCTATTAAAAATTAATAACTTTAGAAACAGAACTTTTGACAGAACGGATTCCTCAATAAATGAATTTGTAACTGTGGATGTTAAAGTCTTACTAGAATATATGCTAACTCATTCCATAATTCCTGCAGAAGTAGATCTACCCCTTATTACAAAATAGTGTTGATTTAACATGTAAAAGTGTAAGAAGGAACTGACAATCAGAGATAGCAAGTCACGATCGCCATCTACTGGCTACTGGCTGAAATATGTTTAATTCATTAGGTTCTTAAGCCTGCAGTAGCAATAAATGAGACTGAGCAAAACTACTGGAGAAGCTTGATCCTTGGAAGCATAGCACAAAGATTCATCATCAAAGAAGGTGTCATTACTATGTCAGACATGATGTATAACATGTAGACTCATTCTTGGAAATGTCTCTTTGATAGAGATAGAAAAATCTGTGAGAGAGTTAAAATTGGAAAATCAATTCACTTTTATCCTCTTGGATGACTCATGTGTCCTTTGGTTGCATTCAGTCATCACCTGTGTATATATATATGTGTGTGTGTGTATATATACAGTATAGGGTAGGACCTGCATATGAAGAACAGGTGACTTACCTCACTTAATATTGTACAATCTCAGCCCATCTGTTATTCTGCAGTCTTTTCTTAAATGCTAAATTATTTTTAATTTTTTATTAAATTTATCCACTTTCTATTTTATGTGTGAATGTTTTGATTATATTCATATATGTATACTATTTAATGCCTGGTGCTCACAAAGATCAGAAGAGGGTATTGGATCCCCTGGAACTGGAATTACAGATGTTTGTGAACCACTATGTTGGTGCTAGGAATTGAACCCAGGTGCATGTGCGTTTAATTGTTGAATACATATGATAATTGTCTTTCTGTGTCTGGGTTACCTCACTCAATATGATGTTTTCTAGCTCCATCCACTTGCCTGCAAAATTCAGGATGTCCTTATTTGTTTTCTGCTCTGTAGTTCTCCATTGTGTAAATGTACCACATTTTCCTTATCCATTGTTTTAATAAATAAAGCTTGCCTGAAGATCGGTATAAAACAACCACACTTTTCAGCCATACAGGCCAGGTGGGGGTGGTGCACGCCGTTAATCTCAGCACTACAGAAGAATATAAGGAGGGATGAGACAGGAATTCACTCTCAGTCTGAAAATTTCATAGAGGTAAGAACTCTCTAGTGGCTTGGCTGCTATGCTTTTGTGACCTTCAGGTTGAACCCCAATATCTGTCTCTGGGTTTTCATTATTTGTATTTGTGCTTCATTTGGCACCCAATATTTGGGGTACAAATTCATGAAAAAGTCATTTGCCTATGACTTTAGCCCCTGCAGGTGGGGCTCCAGTCCCATCCAGCAAGGCTTTCTTTTCTTTTTTCCCCAAGCTTCTGAGTGAGTTTGAGATTTTCCTGTTGTAACCTCTCTGAAACAGTCTCCAGCTGCCACCCAAACTCCAGAAGCACCTGGGCTCCAAACACCACAGGACTCATCCACCCTAGACTGGCTGGTTATGCCTTCAGGTAGCACCCCCCC
>NC_022016.1:66888612-66893741 GCF_000317375.1 Microtus ochrogaster
CTAATTTAGATGGGATGTATGTAATGTCAATAATAAACATCGGCCGGGCGGTGGTGGCGCACGCCTTTAATCCCAGCACTCGGGAGGCCCAAGCAGGCGGATCTCTGTGAGTTCGAGTCCAGCCTGGTCTACAGAGCTAGTACCAGGACAGGCTCCAAAGCCACATAGAAACTCTGTCTCGAAAAAAACCAAAAAAAATAAATAATAATAATAAACATCATCAGCTTTATCACTAAAAAAGATGGTTAATCTGAGTGCTAAGATACAGGACATAGAAAAACCTAATAAATTAGATCACATAGATACTCAAATCTAGACAGAGGAATTTAATGGAGAACCAATTTCAGCGTTGCTTTATAAGAAAAGAAAAGAACAGCCTGAGATTTTTCAAACAACCAACCTTAATATATCCAGTAACCTTACAGGAATTGCCAAATGAGAGAGGCATTGTTACAGCTAACTGAACTCCTATGCCACTGTTAGTTAGATTTAAGGAGATTCAAGGAAGCAATAGTCTCATATGGCATGCACACACCTTTTGTGAAGCAAATGTTAAACTCGTGGTCAGTTTGTACTATTACAAACTATTATCCCTAATGACTGGATAGAGTTGGTTAAAGCTGTTTTAGAGCCTGGTCCACAATTACAATGGAGTAGACAAGAGGCTAAGATTATTGAACCATGGAGTAAAGTGAGAGGTAGGGAAATTTCCCAAGATCAAATTCTTGGAGGAGGAGACAATGCTGCTATAAAAAGACAGGCTGTATATGATGACCACACCCTGAATTTATGCCATGCAGAAGCTTTGAATGCTTGGGACAGATTGGAGAAATAGGAAAGAAATTAAGTCATTTACTAAAGTTATGCAGGGTCCAAAGGAAGACTTTATGGATTTCTTACAAAGAATGACTTAAGCAGTAAATAGGATGATAACAAATTTGGAAGATAGACAAATAATAATAGACTTTCTGGCTTTTGAGAATGCCAGTTCTGTATACAAAACAATGACTAGGTCATCAAAGGTAAGGTCAACACCTTTGAAAAAATGGATTCAAGATACAATTAATATCGAATCTCATGACCATGATGATACATGGCTAGGAACTTTATCTCAGGTAAAGCAGAGCATGAAATGGGTCAAATGTATAGGGCCAGAAGGACAGAGAGGAATAGTAAAACCATACGTGGCTAACATAGAAATAAACTTGGGATGTGATTTGTTACAGCAATGGAAAACTCAGTTTAATATTCCCCTAATTTTAGAAACAAACCATATATTGCATATAGTTATTGTACTTATTGTATATAGTTTTTCTTATATTAGTTATAGCCTTCTTTTTATTTTAGACAAAAGGGGGAAATATAGTTGTATATTACTTGTGTTTTAATAAATATAGTTTGCCTGAAGATCAGTGAAAACAGTCACACTAGTCAGTCATACAGGCCAGGCCATGGTGGCACACACTTTTAATCCCAGCAGCCACACTAGTTAGCCATAGAGGCTGGGTGCCCACCTTTAATCCTAGCACTAGAGAGGAATATAAGGCAGGTTGAGACAGGAACTCATTCATTTTCAGTATGAAAATTTCTTAGAGGTAAGAACTCTCCAGTGTCTTGGTTGCTTTGCTTTTCTGATCTTCACGTTGAACCTCAATATCTATCTCTGGATTTTTATCATTCATGCTACCCATATATACATATATGTATATGTTATGTGTATGTACTACTTAGTATCATAAATATTTCAGCCACATTGTCAGTTATATATTCTGTATAGCAACTTCCTCAACTCTTTGTTATTTCATAACTTTTTATTGTAATCTGGGTGTGGCCTCTGCTTTGTGGTTTTTGACAAGGCCAAGTCAATGTGTCGGCCAAGGCCTTTGCTCTCATGTAAAGGCGCAGGCACGGGAAGGCTGCACCTCCATGCTAGTCAGATGTTTACAGGATTCAGTTCCTTGAGGTGTTTGGGCCGAGAGTTTTAGCTCCTCCTTGGCTATTGGCCATACCCACCCTCGGTTCATTGCTACAGGGCTTCTCCAACACTAGCAGCTTGCTCCACAGAAAGTTGGTCATCAGGATAGAAGCCATGGTTTTATGTAGCCAGCACCTTTTCTATATCCTAGTAGTTGGATGTTATCCACAAGGCCCAACTCATGTTCAAGGGGAAGTGAGTGCACCTTGCAAGGATGTGAGCATCACTGGAGCCATTTTTGAAGACTGCTTACTATATCCATCTATTTTAAACGCATGGTAGCTCATGAATACCTCCCAGTCACAGATGGAAATACAAAAACCAAGAAAGCAGGTGCTTGGCTCTACTGAGAAATGATTGCTTTATATGTATTAATTTTCATCTAGCTATTTTTGAGTATCCTGACAACTTAAAGCACATTTCTATGTTATTATAAGCTATTTATAAACATTATTTTAAAAAATTCATGCTACTTTAATACCTTACACTTAGTTTCCATGGAAAGCAAATCAGACACTTCCCATAAACAATCATTTATTTATTCTATATTCCAGTATGCCCCCTTTTCAGATTCCCCTGGGTCAAAAAACTGTTTGCCTGTTTCTTCCTGTGTGGGGATTTTGCCCAGCACTGTGTGCATGACAGGCAAGGGCTCTGCCACTGAGCCTCACCCTACTCCCCCTCTTCCTCTCCCAGCATTATTTTTGATGTTTGAAGGTTCAGAATTCAGCGGGTTTGTAGGACAAGAAAAACACCTAATGTCGGTAGTGCATCAGTTGAACCCTAGGCTAACCCCACTATAAGATTGAGGAAAATTCCAAAGGGCCACTTGATGTTATTAATGTTGAGCCTTACTATGATGAAATTTATATTTAAAAACATACAATTTTAGAGATGGGAATGTTAGTGCCGTTACTAAGCTTACTTCTGATCTTCAGCCTGGTAGGTTTGAAAGGGTGAATATCTTCTCAATAAACAACGCCTTGATGTTAGGCATAGGAACTGAAAAGGTCGTCCATGAATTTTAATGAGAAACCAAACTGTGAAGAAATATAGATGGTTGGGGACTGGAGAGCTAGCTCAGCACTGGCTGCTCTTGCAGAGGACAGGGGTTGCCATCCCAGCACCCACATGGCAGCTCAGAGCATCCGTAACTCCAGCTCCAGGGGCTCCAATTCCTTCTTTTTTTTCTATTTGTTTTTCTTTTTCTTTTTATATTTACTTATTATGTATACAATATTCTGTCTGCGTGTTTGCCTGCTGGCCAGAAGAGGGCACCAGACCCCATTACAGATGGTTGTGAGCCACCATGTGGTTGCTGGGAATTGAACTCAGGACCTTTGGAAGAGCAGGCAATGCTCTTAACCTCTGAGCCATCTCTCCAGCCCCCTCCAATTCCTTCTGAGTGAGCTCTGCAGTTACCAGGCACACATGTGGCACAGCACTCGTATCCATGAAATAAAACAAATAAATCCTTTAAAAAATTAAAAAATAGACAGATTGATAGTGAAGGACAATAATTCATTTCAATATTTAATGTGATGGAAAGGAGAGAGCCAGGGTGATGGTAAAGATTGAGAGAGAGCTGAAGGAAGCTGTTCTGGGGATGTTATTTACTATCTTAATGAGCCCGACGTCAATCATCAGCACACTACTATACATTAATATGAAAAAGCAACCTATGCGAATAAGTTTAATACTATTTAGTGTTATTGTCCATATCTGAAAATAGTGTTGGTCTTATTTAACTAATGTTTTTATTAATTCTAAAATGTTACTTAATTACAGTAGTTTTAGTTCATAAGATTACCATAACAGTCTTATCTATAGCAGATATCAAACATAGATTTATTTATTTTATCTTCGGTGTACGAGTGTTTTGCCTGCATGTGCATGCAGTGTCCAAAGATTCCTGAAGGAGGGGTCTGATGCCCTGGACCTGGGAGTCACAGAGGGGTGTGAGCTACAGTGTGGATCCTTCGCAAGAGCAGACAGGGCTCTTAACTTCTGAGTCACATGGAGGCGCGTCTTCAGCACCTAAAGTCAACTTTTACTCAGATGTAGAGAAAAGTGAAAGTATGCTATTTTTAGGAAAACGTATGGAACTAGAGGCCACAGTGTTAAGCAAAATAAGCCAGACTCAGATATATAAATTCGCATGTTTCTTCTCTTGTGTGGAGCTTAGGTTAAAAACTACATAGAAATAGAAAGGTCAGTATTTGGGATTTTGGAGGATAGTGGGAGTGAGGAACAAGGGAGAGTGAGTTAAAAGGAGACACACAGTGTGTGATTTCTTTCAGAAATCAAAATGTATATCTACGCACACACATATGTATGTATGCATATATGTATACATATGTACATATATACATATACATAAATACATATATAAGACATAAAAGCAGAAGTGGGACTCTTTGGAGAGAGGGCCAAGGGGAAGAAGACAACACAAGTAACATAGAGGGATATGAGCAACATATATACATGCATGAAAATGACGTTTTCAGATTTCTACATGTCACATCCCTACCCAAAATGATCAATGGCAGATTTTTCTGCTAGTTATTAAAATAACAGACCAATTCTTTTGTTTAGTAATTAAAAAGGTAGCAAAAGGTTAAAGGGATAAAAACCATACTTTCCGAAATTATATTTGAAATTTTTTTTATAGTTCAATACAAATGGAAAGCCCCATGATAAGTTTTGTGGGCCACATTAATAAATCAGGATCTTTGAAAACCAGCCTTCTGTAAATGTATGTGGGGATTCTTATGCCACTATCTCACTTAATTAATTGTGTATGAATATTTACCTGCTTGTATTTATGTGTAACATGTATGTTTGATGCATGAAGAAGTTAGAGGAGGCATCAGATCCCTGGGAACTAGAGTTACAGACTGTTGAAAACTGCCCTGTGAATGCTGAGAACTCGATCCAAGCCCTCCACAAGAGCAGCCAGCACTCTTAACAGCCGAGCCATCTCTCTACAGCCCATGTCTCTCTCATGGAAAATAAAATAATAGGGGCTGGAGAGATGGCTCAGAGGTTAAGAGCACTGGCTGTTCTCCCAGAGGTCCTGAGTTCAATTCCCAGCAACCATGTGGTGGCTTACAACCATCTGTAATGAGATCTGGTGCCCTCTTCTGGCCTGCAG
>NC_022016.1:66894106-66899147 GCF_000317375.1 Microtus ochrogaster
TGAAGTAGATTGGTACTGCCAGGAGCAGATAGATATGTCTCACTGTCATGAAAAGCCCCATTATTAAAACATTAAAGGGCCATATTCTGAAAGTCTCTAAAGCATTTAAAGATCACATATCTATAATATATTTCTGTATGACCTTGAAAACATTCCTAACAAGACTACGAGTTTGATTGTTATAAGATGACTACTAGCCTTTATCTTTTATTATCCTAAATAGCTTTTAAGAACTAAAACTTTACATTTTTAAATGAGCTGCATAGGTATAATACCTTAGATAAGAAATAAAAACATATAATACAGTAAAACAAAGATAACCTTAAATTTGTATCACTATACAAAAAGCCATGCCAATGTAAAATATTTAAGATTAGTTGTTGTTTAAAAGTAGATTCAACAATCTACCTTTTTATCCCATCATTTCTACATTATATTCTCCTTTTTTTCTTTCAGAAAGAGATCCTTACATCGAATCTCCTTTGTTCAGGTTTTTTTTTTTTTTTGACCATGGCTAAGAACAACTTGTAACCAACCCCTAAACAATGACAAACATCCATAGTACACCAAATGACCAAAACCCATAGTACATAGTACATAGTACACCAACTTACACCCCACTTCTTGGGAATGTGGTCACTGTGATTTCTAGACTACTTCCTGTTGTTTGGGGCACTGTCATCTTTGGGGGACCCTGAAAAAATTAGGATAATGGTTAAGTCCTGGCTAGAATAGTCTATGAGGCTGGACCATCTCAGCAGCCTTGAAGCTGTTCTGGATGCAGAACTCTGAGGAAGTAGCAGAGCAGAGGCACTATGAGAGGCTGGATCACCTGGGCTACCCATTTTCTTTGGTGCCTGGTCCCATTGCTCTGAAAACATAAACTTTCAAAGTTAACATACATATCTGCAGTAACACACATATGGGCTATGTATTGTACACAAACCAGCCAAAGATGATCCTTTTTTTTTAATTTTATGTTTGAACAGGTAAAATATATGCCACCTGTCTTGTCTTTCTTTTAGGTTTATTTCTTTACGTCTGTAGTCAGCATTTTCAGGGGGTCTCCCCCAATCAAACTTTATCCTCTTTAACCTTGAACGAATTCACAGCCTTTTGTTTTCTGTGGGAAAAAAAAGCATAACCTTTTCCCCAACATAATATTTTTTTGACTTTCATTTTGAAGTTAAGACATTTAAAAATATACAGGTTGGTTTAATTTAGTAATTTTCATAATATGATGTCTCTTAGCAGATATTGTTTGCTCATCAGCAATTAAAAAATTTAAAGTCAATGCAACGCCATAAAGGATCCAGACCCCCTGTGCATTTTCATCTCTATATGACTTATTTTTATATCACTGTACTTCTCTCTTCAAAGACTACACTTTATTATTTTTAAACTATCCATTTTTTCTATTACCGTCTATATCCTTTTTCTTTTTTTCTTAAGATTACACACATTTTCAAATCCACTGTAATGTGTTTAGAGTTTTTTTTTTTCTTGTTTGAATCTGCTTTGCTGCATATCTGTAGTCTTTTCTGTCTGCATGAGCTAAATCTTAAACCAATGTACAGCTCAGCTCATGTTGTGCCGACAGGGCTCATGCTGGCAGTTCAAGCCCGCAGGCAGCGGCCAGCAAATGTCTCTCTGTACCATGACCATGCTTGGCTTCATTTTTTGTGTGTTTGAAACTTTAAATGGAAATATGTGCCCCATGTTGGGCACCATTTGTTGATGAATATTTCTTTCAGCCGCCAGCTCACAAAAATCTACACAGAGGCTTAATATTAATTATGAAAGCTCTGCTGATAACTTAGGCTTGTTCCTAAGCAGCTCTTATAACTTAAATGAACCCATTTCTGGTAATTTATGTGCTGCCCTGTGGTTCATGGCTTGTTACTTTTCCTGCATGTCTTGTTTCTTCTTGTCTGCTGGTAACTTCTGGCATCTCTGCCCTCTTCTTCCCAATGTTCTCTCTGCCCTGAAAATCCTGTTTAGCTATTGACTATTTAGTTTTTTATTAAACCAACTACAGAGAAATATATTTATTCAGTATATTGGAATATTCTATAACAGTAGATAAAGAGAAATAGGTTAATTTAAGTTAAAAGAGCTAGTCAGAAATGAGCTAAGACCAAGCATTTAAAACCAGTAAGTCTCTATGTCATGGTTTGGGAGCTGGCTAGTGGCCCCATAGAAAAAGCCAGATACATCACTTGTAATTTTTTTTACTACTACTTCCTGAACTATGGGAGTTCCACTCATAGCTACATGGCTTTATTTGTGGGTCTCCTGTTCTGCTGGTCTCTGCATCCGTTTTTATTCCAATATCATGCTCCTTTTGTTCCTGTGGCTTTATGGTATAATTTGAAATTTAGTATCATGATATCTCTGGGAATGCATATTTTTCCTTAGGATTGTTTTGTCTACTTGGGGGTCTTTGCACCTCCATGTCAATTTTAAGATTTGTTTCTAGTTTCGCAAAGAATATCAATGAGACATTGAATGGAATCATACTGAATCTCTAGATTGCTTTTGGTCATATGGATTTATTCACAGTTTTCTATCTGTCCATGAACATGGGTGGTACTTTTATTTTCTAATGTCTTCTTCAACTTCTTTCTTCAGTATTCTAAAGTTTTCACTGTAGAAGTATTTAACTTTTTTGTTAGATCTTATTTATTATTTTGAGGTATACATGTCTGTGTACATGCCAGGGGACACACATGGAGCTCAGAGGACAAGTTATGGACTAGTCCTAAGCTGATGCATTTTTATTCCTGAGTATTTCATTTTGTTCCCTGAGAGCTATTGTGAATGTGTTTTCCTGGTTCCTTCCTTAGCATGCCTCCTGCTGTAGAAAACAGCAATTTATTTCTGCACATCAACTTTGTACCCTTCCGCCTTATTGAAAGCCATTACTAGACCTAGGCGCTTGCAGATAGAGTCTTTAGGGTTTTAGATATATGATCACACTGTCTACAAGTAGGAATAGCTTGCGTTCTTACTTTCTCATTTGTAGCCCTTTCCTTTCTCTCTCTTGCCTTATTAGTCTGGCAGAGAATTAAAGTCCTGGGTTGATAAGAGTTGAGAGCGTGAGCACCCTTATCTCATTCCTCATTTTAGAAGAAACACTTAGCTTTTTCCGAGTTGATATTCTGTTGGTGATGTATTTGTTGCATGTAAACTATTACATTGAGGTCTGGTCCTTCTTTCTTTTCTTGAATGTATGCATATGTGTATGTATGTTCACATGTGTGTGTGTGAGAATGTACCTGCCCATGTGTGTCCACGTGTGTGGAGGCCTGAATTTGACATCTAGAGTCTTCTCATCCGCTCTCCATTTTATTTATTTAGGCGGGGTCTTTCACCAACCCCAGAGCTTTCCAGTATGACTAGTCTAGCTAGCCAGAGAAGTTCAAAAGGCAATCCTTGCCTTTTAGAAGGTAGATCAGCTAATAAAGAGTTATAATTTAACAAACGTTTAAGTGATTATTAGTTCAAAGTTATATACACTTTTTGTTTAACTTTCTAAAAGAAGAAGCTCTCATTTTTGTCCTTTCCCCTTGAAATTTCTCCTAGTTATCAAAACTAACCTTGCTTCAGGAACAGCTAATGGTGCGTTGTCCCTAATCTGTTGAACTGAAACCAACAGTCTGTCCAGTTTTAACTCTTGTGTATATGGCAACTGGATAAATTAGATAAAGACATTTGCAGGAAACTTGTGCCGAATGCTGCAACCCTAGGAACCTCTAAAAAGCAGTCTGTTACATAAATTATGTCCTTTTAAACCTCTGTGCTGTGTTCATTTACACAATTGATCATGGAAACTGCTTTAGAAATGTGTCTTCCAGAAATGCCGCGTATTTACAAAGCTTCCTTAACATCACTGTGAAGTGGGAGCAACTTAGTGTTTATTTCCTACAAACACCAATGAATCCCACTTCTCCCAACCATAGTTCATCAACCTTCCCATCAGATCATTGCTGGAAACGTTCTCTCCCACTGCAGTCCCCATTTGGTGCATGAGTATGAAAAGCAGCAGACTGTTTTCCGTGATCATAGATTTTAAATATTTACTTGCTTGTGCTGCATAATTTAGCACACCGGAGTTGGAAAGCAGTTTCTATGGCAGCTGATTCCACGCCAGTGTTGGAGAATATAAGGCCCCTCCGTGGCTCCTATGCGGAACTGTAAAAAAGAAAGGCATTCTCATTTTCTTTTCTAACCAATTAGTTTGTTTTACTATAAATCTGCAGAAAACCTATGCTTGCAGTATACACATAATAGATCATTGTTCTGTATAGCTACCATACAAACCCAAACACTGATTCTAATGGCTTGTTAATATAGTATTCAGAAAAATTAAAAAACAGTCATTCTGGTAATACAAATTGATGGCTAATCTTGGTGGTCAATTTGACTACATCTGGAATTAATTCAGACTAAAGCTTCTGGGCACTATAGTGGGAATTGCCTTAATCAGATTATTTGAAGCAGGAAGACCCACTGTATGACTGGATCACAATTTCTGGTGGCAGTCTACATAAAAAGACACGGAAAAAGGAACTGCTTCATGCCCATTTGGCCCCACTTTCCCTGGCAAATTCATTTGTCCTGTTGCTGCCAGTACTGAATCCAGCCTCTTTGGGATTCAAATGAAGACAGCCCTCCAGTGAAGACAGCCCTCCAAGAATCTCCCAGGACACACTGGGCTTGCTGAGACCTTCAGCCTCACGGATTTAGCAACTACTAGAGTCTTTGCCTTTCCAGCATGAGACTGTCATTGCTGCCCGGACTTCATTCAGTCTAACAAATCCCCTTCCTGTATATATTCATTTTATCAGTTCTGTTCCTTTAGAGAACCCTCATACAAGTCCCTACAGAAGTTATAAAAGGCCTCGGGAGCCGGGCGGTGGTGGCGCACGCCTTTAATCCCAGCACTCGGGAGGCAGAGACAGGCGGATCTCTGTGAGTTCGAGACCAGCCTGGTCTACAGAGCTAGTTCCAGGACAGGCTCCAAAGCCACAGAGAAACC
>NC_022016.1:66899247-66916200 GCF_000317375.1 Microtus ochrogaster
AATTCTAATCCTACCTTTGGAGAAGACGAAGAGAAACTTGTCCCATAAAAACCACAAAAAAAAAAAAAAAAAAAAAAAAAAAAAAAAAAAAAAAGGCCTCGGGATAGCTTGTGAGATACAGACATGCTACCTCCTCTAAGTCATCAGAAAGTGCTCAGCAGCTCCAAATAGGAAATAGACTATCCAAGTAGATAAGGGAGCAGATACTTAGTTATCTATGCTAATAAATCTTCCATTGGTTGTCTTGCCACACCCCTCCCGTGATTATTTGACTGTCCCATGTGAATGGTGAATATATCAATCTAATAACTCCAGGCTGTTTTCATAAGAACATTTAAAATAATTTTCCCAGTGTCATAGTACAGGTCTCTTATTCCAGCACTAGAGGGCTGAGAAAAGATCACAAGTTCTGGGCGAGCTTGGCTGAATTGCGAGAGTCTGTCTTAAAACCAAACATTATCGAATTATAATCGTGAAACACAGCTAAAAACAGAACATATTTTGTATGTTTTCCCTTCATTCTCTTGCGGTCCAGCTATTGGCTAGCAAAGACTCCCCCCCTTCTAGTTCCTACTCTTATTTCTTTTGCATTGCTCCAACAGTCTGCGTTCCTGAAAACGACATATTAGTAGAATTACATTTTGTCATTATTTGGTATTTCTCTCCACATTTCTTAAGAGCAAGATCCTGTATTTCAATTCCTGACAAGAATCTGAAAGTGAAAACAACGCACACGTCCCTAGATGCTCCACCAGGATATAATCTGCACCTCTAACCACAATTTGCCTTGGTGTAGAGATCTGAGTATTTTTATCCAAGGTTTGGTCATAAGGACCCAGAGCTCTATGCATGCTGGATCTTGTAGTCCCGAGGCCGCAGACGCTCGCGGTGCGCGACAGATGGTAGTTTAAATACAGCAGTTACAGCTGCGGGGGACAGCTGTAGATCCTAACACGGGGCTGCCGCTCACAGATGCACAACCCTGAGCTCTGAGCTTGCAGCCCGGGTACTTAGAGCCTGGGACAAGGCTGCCGGCAGGATCGCGGCCTGCGGAGGCGTCGGCGTCCAGTGCTACGGTGGCCGCACAGGGCCCTGCCCGGTACGTCCCGCGGTGCATACGCGCTGCTCGCCGTGGCTGCTGGAGCCGGAGCGTGCCCTGGTGTGGGAACTCCTGTGCAGCTGTACTATTATCCAGTCCTGTGTCGCCGAGGGGTCGGCTTGAGTCTGGCGGAGTGGAGAAGGTTGGAGCTTGGTGTTTGTAGTCTCCGAATGGCCGGTTCTCCGGGGCCCTGCCCGTGGTGCAGACCCTGGCCAACTGTCTGGGTTCCTGGAGGGTGTCGGAGCTTCTTTCGATTCTTCTTTCTCTTGCGGATCATCTCCCAGTTCCCCCTCTCACTTTGAACTGTAAGCCTTCCACTGGCCAGCTGTTCTATCCTTCTTGGCCAGACCAGGAGCTGTTTTATTCCCTAGCCACCTCATCCCACTGACTCTTCCTTAAGCCACTGGTCTTACTTCCCCAGGTTCTTTCCATTTAAAAGAAAAAAGTGCGAGTGTGAAATGTTAGATCTCAATCTGCCCGTCTATAGCCCCATTACCCCTTTGGGAGTGTTTGTAACTCCGATCTGTACCACTCTCTGTTGACTTCACTAGTTTGGCGTTTCTCACTCTCACACGAGGCTTTTTGAAGTTGGTAACTCACTATACCAATCTTCTAGGTGATGACTCGCTCACCATGACTTTGCTTGAGTTTATGTTTCTCAGGGTTTCTTTGTCTTACATTTTTGTTTTTTAGTGATTGCTTTCCCACATGGCGTTCAGTGCTTCCTTGGAGTTAAGAATACATCGCCTTATGGCTTTTTAATATTTGAATTACTTAGGTGGGGATTTTCTGTTTGTTTACCGTTTCTGACCCGGCATTCCCGTGCAGTTTTGGATTGATTTTGTGTCACCTGACATAAAGGAGTGATCTTTCCTGCCAGCTGCTTGTAATTTATAGATTATGAGTCTTGGAAAGTACCCAGAGGGGCTGGAAAGACTTTTGAAATGTATAGTCTCTGTATTTTCTGAGTTTCAAATTTTAAAGCCCAGACAGGGAAGAGTCCTAATTAGTCCAATGTCAGTAGCTAATTGACTGGTTCACCTGCTTTAAGATTTTGAGAACTGAAGTTAAAAACTGGGCAATGTGAGGGACTGTATAATTTAAGTGGCTAGAGGCCACTTAATTGATGCTGTTTCTATAAAATGGGATGCATACATATTTAAAAAGAATATTTTTATTTCTTTGTGTGTTTTTCTACATGTGTCTGTTCACCATGTGTATGCCTGGTGCCCCTTGAAGTCAGAAGAGGGCGTCAGAACCCTTGGGACTGGAGTTACAGATGGTTGTGAGCCCCCATGTGGGTGCTGGGAATCCAACTGAGGTCCTCTACAAGAATAGCCAGTGCTCTTAGCCACTGAGCCAACTCTCTAGCTTGGATGAAGATGTACTGAAAACTGTTTGGAAGCTTTGCTTGTTCTGTGTAGTCTGATAGCTTGGTTCAACATTTTTGTATTGCTATGTTACCCAGATATTTTGTCTCTTGTTTTCTGGGAACCCTGCAATTTAAGTGACTTTTGCGGCTCCCCTTATAATTACTGTGTTACAGAATTTCTGATAGGTAGTTTTCTTTCTTTTTGAAAAACAGTCTCACCATGCTGCCTGGGCTGGCTCCTCCATCAGTCTTCCCATTTCAGGGTCAGAGTGCTGGGTTTAGAGGCGTATGTCCCCTGTCACACTCTTTTTTTTTTTTTTAAAGATTTATTTATTTATTATGTACACAGTGTTCAGCCTCCATGTATGCCTGCAGGCCAGAAGAGCGCGCCAGATCTCATTACAGATGGCTGTGAGCCACCATGTGGGTTGCTGGGAATTGAACTCAGGACCTCTGGAACAGCAGTCAGTGCTCTTAACCTCTGAGCCATCTCTCCAGCCCCTCCTGTGTCATTCTTTAAGGGATATAGTACGTAACTATCAGCAAAATTGAAACATACCCTTCCAGGTTGGGAATATTCCTAATTAATCTGAAATGTTTTCTGCTATGGTTAAGACTATAAATGTATAATATTTTAGAATTGGTGCATGCCTATAATTCCAGTGCTCAGGAGGCTGATGCAGGAGGAGTTCTGTGATTTTGAGGCCAGGCTAGGGTGCCTAAGTTTGTTCTAGGTCAGCTTGGGCCATACAGTGGGTCTGTCCCAAAAAACATAACAAACAAAAAAATCCTAAACCACCCAACAAACATGTGACCTCTTCAGACAAACAAAACCCAACATTTTTATTTTCAGAATTAATTATTCATGGAATTCTTTATTGGAAAAAAAGGTAAGTTACATAACTATTTTATATATATATATTTTTTTTCTGAGAGTTTTGAGTTTCAAGATGACCTTTTCCTGAGATTTTAGTCATTTCCTAGGCATTTATTGGATTCTTCCTGTTTAAAGAAATCATGGCATTTGTTGATCAGAACGCCCTGCTTTCAGGACTCATCTCTGTACTATATAATTTCAAAACATCGTCTCCACATTATGTGAACTCAGTGAGCAGTTATTATTGATATTTCTGCAAATGAGGACACTAACACTCGAGGAGTTTAAGTCCACTTCTTTTTGATGCTTCCTGATACATTAAAGGGGCAAAGATTTGTTCTTTATCTTGGAGTACATAGAGCGTTAACTCGGTAAATATGTGCAAAGCAGCCATTTTATATCTGCCCATATCTATCTATTTTATACCTATTCATCTGTGCTTATCATCTATCATCTATCTGTACTTCCATGTACCTATTTTATATGTATTTATCGTCTGCCTATCACCTATCACCGCCTGATGTGATTTCCTCTGTACCTTCTATGGTGTGAGGAAAGCAATTCCAGGGGGAAGCACAAAGTGAACCACAGGTTCCTGAAGCTGAACTGTGGAGGCTCGAGATTAGGGAGACACTCGTGGACGGTTCTGTGTGGGCAGTGTAGTGCACTTAGCAGGTATACAATGCCTGCATTGGCTGAACCGATGGTCACTTCGGACTGAAGCAACTGAGTTTCATAGATCCTGAGTTTAAGAATGGAAGGGGTTTGAGCGCCGTTAGTGAAGGAACCCTTGGCAGGTTTTTGCTATTGATCTGTGGCGTGGGCTCGTAGCTTATAGAGCTGTTAGGTTTGAAGGAAGCAGAGCAGGTAGATGACCTGTAGATACACCTGTCTTTTTTTTTTTTAAATCAAATCATAGGATTAAAAAACTTTCAAAATTCACTACTATCTTATGAGTTACTGCCAGTTAAACAGGCCAAAATTGTCAACTATATGATGTATTTCAGTGTCAGAGTAAGTTGCAAAATTCTGTTACCAGAATTTATGTCAGTAGGTACTCCTCATGTTGCCAATTGAGTCTTATAACTAATTTTTATTTTTAGGACTGTTTACGAATCCATTTGTAATCTTTACCTCACACGTAACTTTTATTTGTTAACTAGGGATTCCTGTAGGTCCCACAGATAAAGTAGCGAGTGTCCTTGTCAGGGTTTCTGTTGCTGTGATGAAACACCATGACCAAAAGCAATATTGGAGGAAAGGGTTTGCGTGGCTTCCACATTTACATTGTAGTTCATCATTAAAAGAAGTCAGGACAGGGACTCAAACAGGGCAGGAACCTAAAGGCAGGAACTGATGCAGATGCAGAGGGATGCAGGTGGCTTGCTCATCATGACTTGCTCAGCCTGCTGTCTTTTAAAACCCAGGACGACAGCCCAGGGATGGCACAACCCACAAAGGGCTAGGCCCTCCTCCCTTGATCTCTAATTAAGAAATGACCTACAGCTGCATTTTATGGAGGGCTTTTTCTCAATTGAGATTCCCTCCTTTCAGATAGCTCTAGCTTGTATCAAGTTGTCATAAAACCAGCCAGCACAGTGAGTAAAATAGTCCATTACAGCAGACTTTTCTGTGTACTAGAGAAGGCAGATCTATACCAGGTAGTCACATTTGAAGTCAGCTGTGTCAAATGCTATTACAAAAGGACTTGATGCTCTTTTTTTTTCCGAGGAAGAAATATAGAGGGGAAGAGTGAAGCCGGGAGAGTGGTAGAACCCAACATGTGGGGTGAGACTGTCTGGAGGAGGTGGCGGTAAAGGCAGCCGTGGACGGATGTGAGAGGCGAGGGAGAAGACGTGACCACCCAGGTAGTTAAGAGACAAAGGTCTCATAGCTGGATGGGTTGTGCTGCATGCTTTGAGACAGAGAACATTTAAAGATCAGGTTTCCAGGGATAAACCTTTTTATTAGTATTTTTGTTGTGGCAGTGCTAGTAAAGATTAATTTTCATTATTAATTATGTTATTAATTTATAATTAATTTATGTTAATATATAAAATTTATATTTTTTCTTGTGTATCATTACTTTAATGTGTGTGTGTGTGTGTTTGTATATAAGACAGTATGTCATTATGTAGTCAGGCCTGGAACTCACTGTGTAGACCAGAATGGCCTCAAACCCGTGGAGATCCACCTGCCTCTGCCTCTTGAGTTCCTTATATTTGAATAATGGACTATCACTCAGATTCTTTCGGTGGGTTTTTATTCTTGAATGCAGAGGGGTGGAGCTGCAAGTGAGAGCATCTGAAAATGTGTTGGCATCTCTTCTGAGTCTACATGTGACTATGACACTGTTCACGACAGTGTAGCTGAGTGTGGTGGTGTGAATGGAAATGATCTCTGCCATAGGCTCCTAGAAAGCGGCATCATTTGAAAGAAGTAGGACGTGTGGCCTTTAGAGTAGCTGTGGCCTTGTTGGAGGAAGTGTGTCATTGGGGGTGGGCTTTGAGACTTCAAATGCTCAAGTCAGGACCAGTGTTTCCCTCTCTGCCTGTTGCCTGTGGATCCAAATGTAGAACTTGCAGCTACCTCTCTCTCCAGCACCACGTCTGCCTGTGTGCCGTCATGCTTCCTACCATGATGATAATGCATAAAACCTCTGAATGTAAGCCGGCCCCGATATATGTTTCCCTTTACAAAAGTTGCGTGGTCATGGTGTTTCTTTATAGCAATAAAACCCTAATTAAGACACTGAGTGATACTTTATTAAATAACAATTTTTTTTTTGGCTTGAGATTTGGCAGTAAATAGGGCATCTGGCTAAATTCTAACTTTGCTTACTTGGCTCCTATATTAATACAAATGTACATAGAGGAATGCAGACATTCTACTTTCCTTTGGCTTCCCTCACTTGTGTGATTTCTGATGGGTCAGTTTAGATTCGTATTTCACAGTGGTAATAATTAGAGTCTCTGACCAAGTAGCTGGACTCTGAAGTCAGGATGTCTGAATTCAGGGTGTCTTGTTACTTTCTGGAATACAGACACACAGAGTTATGCAAAGCAACGTAGACACTGAGAATGGGAGAACTCACTTTATCCTTGTCATGAGGATCAGAAGAGACAGTGCGCGTGCGCAGGCTCCCCAGTGTCCCTCCCTGGTGCGAAGTTCCGGTGACTGTAGTTAGGAAGCAGACTCTGAGGTCATCTGACTTGGGTAACAGTGCTTTAGTTGTATTGCCTGATAGCTGTGTTTGGCTTGGGAGAAAACATCATCTAGCTTAGCTTGTTGTGGTCATTGTGGTCCCGGGATGAGTTAGCACAGAGTCCTCAGGCGAGTCTGGGAGACTCCAGGTGGATCAGAACACACACAGAGTTAGTTGGCAGTGGTTACTTATCAGTTGTTAGAATTGTCACTTCTTTCTTTAATCTTAGTGAACTTTAGAATGTTGCACTCCTGTTAGCCCGTCTGGGTAGAGGAGGAAGTAGTTAAGCTGCTCTGAGGTCAACTGCTCTCCGGCCAGTTTCCAACTTTCCTTCCAGCCCAAACTTAGATCGCTAGCCCTCAGCACTAGCCCTCGTTTGAGCTTCTGTTGGTTACTGTGGATGCGCTCTCTGTATTTAAACACACATAGACACCTTTTTCTTACTGAGCTAGTTGAAGGTAAGATGAAGCCATTGTGACGCATCGCTCCAAGTACTTCCTCATGCAGGTTTTAATCATTAGCTCGTTTTCCCACAACCACACCACCATTAGTATACTATAGTACTTTAACGTTTCTGTTTGCATTTAATAATTGCTCCGTGAGATGATACTTGGAAGTCGTGTGGCTGTTCTATTTCCTGGCTGTTTTGTATGGTTTGGTAGCCATTCACAGTTCTTGCCCGAGTCAATCTTTGTGCTGCTGTCTGTCTCGGCAGTATTTCTGTCTGTTAGTCCCTTTCATCCTCTGGCATCCTCTTAAAGGAGACATTTCCCATCCTGGTGACAGCCTGTCTTTCCCTCACTGTCCTTTAGTGTGTAGTCTTCAGCCACAGCAGCCTACTGAATGCTGGGATTGTAGTCAAGGGATGCCACACTCTGTGTTCTTCCTTTTTTTCCTCAGTACTATGTACCTAAGAATTCTTAATTTTTATTTTTTTTCTGTGTGTTATAATATGCTACCATCATTCTCCTTTTAGATGAACTTATTTTTTAATTTTATGTGTCTAGGTGTTTTGCTTGCTTGTCTGTCTTTGCCCGTGTGCATGCAGTGTCCTTCACGGCCAGAAGAGAGTGTGAGGTCCTGACACTGCAGTCACAGGTGGTTGTGAGCCACCACGTAGGTGGTGGGAATCCAGCCTGGTCCTCCGGAAGAGCAATCAGCGCTCTTAAACAACCAGCCGTCTCTCTAGCCCCATCATCCTTTTGTTTTGTGTTCTTTTGATGATAAGTTATCTCAGATTGGTCAGTGGTGATCGCTCCGCTGGTTCCTCTTTCCCATGGGTATTCCCATCAGTTGTTGAGTGCTCTCCCACACATCCGTGCTGTGAGACGCTCAGTGCTCATCTGGTACAGTGTCTGCTGGAGATCTGAATCAGCCATTTCACCCTAAAGCCTGCTTTGTTTACTGTGAGATGATGCTTAGGAACCAAGACCTAGGCATTGGATATGCTACTGGGTATTTTTGTTTCTAAACATTTTAAGTAGGTCCTACCCAGCCACCCATGTGTGCTTTTAAGAAAAGAAACCATATCAAAGAATACTTTCTGTTCAAGCTCAGCGTTGAAGGGTTCTCTTCACGTCTCCAATTTTTCTCTTTCTCTATTTTTTTTAACTACAGGGAGAATTGAGGTTCTCAACCATATCAACATATCTACTTACCCATTCTATCCTATACACACACAAGCTTTTAAGATTACTAGTTCTTAATTGTGCCCAACAACAAATCTACCAGATAAAAATTACTTGGCCATTTTACAGCCTTAGAGTATATTTCACTAAAGGTATTGTATTCAAAATTATTTGAAATACTTTTTCCCCATGTGGTTATGTTATCAATTTAGCAAACTACTTTTTAATAGATTATAAAATCAGTCAGCCATAAAATTACTGTAGTAGACATGATAATGTAAACCTTGTCATAGTGTGTAGTTACAGAGAACTCGGGCTTATGTCTGCTGAAGAATGTGTAGTTTACAGGTTTTTTCTTTTTAACCTTTGTAAGGGTTAAAGATTGTGGGTATATTTTCCAATTGCTGTAATATTATTTAAAATTAAGAATGACTAAAAAATAAGCCAAAACCCAAAAAACCCAGACAATTTCTGTTCGTAAGTCAGAGTGATTGTGTTTGTGTCTGTTGTAAACAGTGCTCTTTTTTGGGGTAGTGATCTCACTTCAGCATTACTCTTTCAACAATAGATACAATTGTTGAGAACACTAACGAGTTTCTGAGTGTTCTCTGTTGTGTTCCCTGCATTATGTTCAGAATAGAAAGATGCATTTGTGTGTCCTTGGTCTTTGTGTCTGAACAGCACATTTGTAACTGTGTTGGCCTTGTAATAACTGTTTGTGTGTAACGCCCTCACTGGGAAGGGGAACTAAGCTTCACCTGTCACACTTTGTATCTGTGTTGTGATACATGACTGTTCAGTGGTGTGCCATTAGCATATAAGGTGGATGAAGGCAGGGACTGAGTTTCATGGCTTGCTTTAGCTCTCTTAGTGCCTTGGAGAAGGAGCATGATATTTTGTGTTTAAATGGTACGTAGTTACTACCTTTAACACCGGTAAAGTTTTTCTTGGCAAAAGTGACTAATGAAAGTTGACTAGGGAAAGAGTTTAACCACTCTTGTTACAAACTTCAAACTCACTGTCTAATTTCACTTTAAAAACTCCTCCCTCCCTCCCTCCCTCCCTCCCTCCCTCCCTCCCTCCCTCCCTCCCTCCCTCCCTCCTTCCCTCCCTCCTTCCATCCGTCCCTTTTGGGGATAGGTGTTTTGCCTGCATGTGTTTCTGTGTACCACATGTATGCCTGGCCTATGGAGGTCGAAATATGGTGTTGGATCCCTGGGATTAGAGTTACAGATGGTAGTGAGCTGCCATGTGGGTCCTGGAATCCCCTGGGTCCTCTGCAAGAGCAGGCAGTGCTCTTAACCATTGAGCCCTGTCTCCAGTCCCTCACTAGATTTTGTTTTAATTTAGCTTCTCCATTTAGTTTCCTTGTTTCTGTTGATGTGACCATTGTCCTCCTAGATGCCACATTTCAAACTACTGAATTATTCAGGACTCTATCTTGTGTGTGCATACCTGCGTGACACATTGTTGCCATGTTGCCGATCCCACTGTTTGAGCTTTCTGCAGGTATCCCTTTCCAATCCCTTACCAGTACCATGGTTAGCTCTTCATTATTACTCATCTATAGTCCTCCAATCCATTAATGGGGTTGGTGCTAGTTTATATGGAAAAGAGAAGATTGGAGGGGATTAGAGAGATGTTTTAAAATATCTTCTGGGGGCCAGGTGTGGAGGCCTATACTATTAGTTCTATCACTGGGGGGCAGAGGTAGGTGCAAATCTTGTGAGTTGGAGGCCAGTCTGGTCTGCATATCGAGTTTCAGGACAGCCAGGATTACATAGAGAAACCCTGTCTCAAAAAAACCAGCACCAGCACCACCACCAACAGCAAAAAAGCCCAAACCAAACAAAAACAATAACAACCCAAAGCATGCACACACACACACACACACACACACACACACACACACACACACACACACATGCACGCGCACACATATACATACACACACACACACACACACCAGATGGGATTTAAAAGTAAAGGATTAGTTTCTAAGCACCAAGCACAGCTGGTTATTGGAAATCATAGGGAAGAATTTGGTTCCGTATCACAGGGCTTCTGGAGGTTGAACGGAAGTTCTCTTCCTTGCCAGGCTTTATGGATGGAACCATCTCCCCAGCCCTTCCTATACCATCTTTTCAAGGAAATGTAGTTGTTAAACATGAGCACATACCCTGAAGTTAACATGGATTCTCCAGAACAGTTCCCCGGAGAATGAACAGTTTAAAACATTATCAGGCTTTTACAGTTCTAACTGGTACTTTGGGCTTACCACAGTACTGACACCCTTGTTCTGGAAGTGTCCAGCTAGAGGCTGAGGAAGTGTGGTTGGCAAGAGTGTTGCAAAAGAGCTCTCATCCTGTGGGTTCAGGCTGGGTCCTTGATTAGGGTAATGGTTTGTGATGGGTGTGTGTGAACCAGAGTGCAGATTGGGGTTTTCGCAATTTGAATGGAATCTATTTAAAACCCTTTTTACTTCCACATTTTCTTCTATGACTCCTCTCTATCAAACATTGTTGGTTAAGAGAAGTCACTGATGGTTTGGAGTGTATCGTACAGGACACACAGGTCCAGTGATCAAGATCTACTTATGATTTTAATGCCTCCTGGTTAGTAGATGTTTTGTAATTCCTTTTCAGTCTGGAGAGTCAAGTAAGCTTCAGTTCTTACAATGTTAATTTTTGTGTATAGACTCAATATTTAACAGCTTGGCACATTTCACTTAAAAGTATGAAATCTCTATTTATTTTTGGTTGACTTGAATTGATCAGAAGCTACTGAGATATAACATTTATCAAAATGTAGTAAATAATATATATTATACATATATTAGAGTATTATATATATGTATTAGAGATAAAATCAAGACACTACAGGTGCTATTTAGATAGTCCAGATATTAACTCCTTTAAAAGTCTTTATTTTATGTGTATATGTGTGTCTGCTTGTTTGTATGTGTACCACATGCATGCGCCTGAAGAAGCCAGGAGAGGGTGTTGGATCCTCTGGAACTTGAGTGACAGGTGGTTGTGAGCTTCCCAGTATGGGTGCTGGGAGCTAAACTTGGGTCCTCTGCAAGAACATCAAGTACTCTTAACCACTGAGCTATCTCTTTAGCCTCCTCAATAGTAATTCTTACAATCGTCAAATAATCATGAGGTTCATTTAACCCTTGAGGCCCATGCAGGGTGGTTATGGTGATGGTTTACGCAGCCTGTGAGATGTAATGTACCACGCAACACAGCTGTGCACTTGGGTCACAAGGCAGGTATGAAGGAAATGTGTGTCTGCCCGGTACTTAGACTCCTCTCTAGCTTTTGGTTTTAAGATAATGTTTGAGTGTTCCATTTCATTTAGGTCATCATTATGAAATAACTGTGTATCAACATACTGTTTTTAAGTGGGGAATGTGACCCTGAGGAGCCTTCAAAATGTTTAGGAGCATTCTTGGGGCAAAACTATTATACCATTCTTTTTTGCTCTTGGTCCTCCATTGTTTTCTAGCCTTGTTCAGAGAATACATGTCCTCCCTGACTTGTGTCCCTGTTTGGGTTGGAATTGTTTTTCTTTCTTTGTCTTGGTGCCCTCAGCTTGACCAGGAGCTCTAAGAGGAGACAGCCAGTGTAACTGTTGGCACCCTGGCCTCTTTTATGCTAAGTGTGCCGGATTCCTGGATGGCATTTAAGGAGGGTTTGCAGTTTCTAGAGTATAAGTTTAGTGCATGAAAATAAATGAGTGGCAGGCAGAGGAGGGAGCAGAAGTGAGTGCAGCGCATGAATATAGTGCTGACATGGAGAGATATTAGAGAGCATAGGTGATCGCTGATAAGGGACTGATTTTTAATAAAAATATAGGCATGTAGGGACTAAAGAGAGGGCGCGAGAGTTAAAGTATGTCCTGATCTCTCAGAGGACTCACGGACAGCCCCACCACCTACACTGGAGAGCCCACAATTGCCTGAAACTCCAGCTGCAGGAGGATCTGATGCCTCTGGCCTCCACCAGCTCTCACTCTGCACATATGTGTGTGCACACTCCCCCATTCCCTGCAGAATAATTAAAATAAAACAGCTTTAAGTGCAAGCATACGAAGGGTGATAATGAATGAAAAACTTAGAGTAGACTTTACTATTCATTTTATTTACTGGCGTAGCAAAAAGCACGTAAAATTCAAGCTGAGAGCTGGTGAGGTGGAAGCCCGATCTGAGTGATCCCAGAGCCCACCGAGAACTGACTCCCCAAAGTCCTCCTGGGACCTCCCCCTCCACACTGCATCCCCTTACCTCTCCCTCTCTCCCCTCCTTGTCTCCTTCTCCTTCCCCATATTAATAAGTAAAATTTAAGAATTCTGAAGCAATTTTTATATTTCATTTTGCTACAGAATACCAGTTGAGGAAGGAATCCAGGCATATGCATTTGTACACTGTGACCAAGATCTGTTTTGTATTGTTTTTCCCTACGATTCTGTCTGCAGCATTCTGCCTTAAATCCTCAGTGGATAAAATATTTCATCTGTTGCTGGATGGGAGAGCCTGAATACCTTCACCTGGTCTTCAAGGACCTTGACTTGAATAACCCTTTTACTTATTAGTTTGTAATTTATAACTATCCTAATTCGTAGTTACGGACAGAAAGATTACTCTGAAAAAGACCATTTTCCGGAAGAACTCTGCTTAGTCATCACTCCACGTTACACATCGTTAACAGTAACGTTTACGAGTGAACTCCATCTCGCTCGCCCCCTCAATCTGTATTCACTGAAGTACAGCCCGAGTTCTCTCCTTTTTCATGTGATTATCTTCTAATTGAAAATGGAATTGTCACCAAGTGTGGTGGCATGTCTTTCATCCCAGTACTGGGAAGCAGGGACAGGTAGATCTCTGTGAGTTTGAGGATAGCCGGGCTACATAAGAGAGAGACTGTTTCCAAACAAACAAGCAAACAAACAAACATGCCTAAAAAAACAACAAAAGGATCTGTCAGAATGTAAATAGTGAGCAGATATGTAGAGAGGATGGATCAGTTGTAGCAGGTTTTAAAGATATCTATTTGAAAAAGGATTTACTGATAACCATACCATTTAAACTCTAAAAAACAGACAAACAATAAAGAAAAAAAGAAACCATGCTTCTAAGAAGAAATCTGGTAGTTTGAGGTTTGTTATGTTGATGTTTTTCCATGCTGAATTTGCATAAAATAAAAATCGGTCTGATCATAGGGCCAGTCAGGCCAGGTGGTTTAGATACTAGGGGGATTGAAATACACTGGAAAATGGCTATTACCTAGACCCTCTAAGCCAATGGAATAATTTTCCTCTTCTTTAAATCAAGGTTTGCTGAGTAGTCCAGTGCAGCAGGTTTTCCAGATGACCAGGACCAAATCATGGCATGGAGACTTCTTATTGGTTATGAATGCTCAGCCTCACCTTAGGCTTGTCCCACTAACTCCTAGAAATTATTTTAACCTGTTTCTCTTTATCTGTGTTCTACCTTAGGCTTTTCATCTTTCTTTCCTTCTGTATGTCCTACTGCCCTGCTTACTCTGTATCTGTCTGTCTGGCGGTTGCCTGGCTGGCTGGTCTCCCTCTCTTTCTCCCTTGTTTTTGCTAGAACCTAGATTCCTCCTCTTACTTAATTCTCTCTGCCTGCCAGTCCCGCCCATCCCTCTACTGCCTAGCTATTGGCTATTTAGCTTTTTATTAGACCAATCAGGTACCTTAGGCAGGCAAGGTAAAACAGCAACATATCTTTACATAGTTAAACAAATATTCCACACCATGGTTATTATGAATAAAACTGGTATGAACTCAGTTGAGCAAGTGTCCTTGGGTATGATTGAGCATCTTTTGTGGATATGCCCAAGAGTGGTTCTAGCTGGGTTTTGAAGTAGATCAATTCCCAATTTCCTGAGAAACCAAGTCAGGCTCTTTTTAAAGTAGTTGTCTATCTGATATTGATCTTGAGTTTTGTCCATCCTGAAGGCAGGGATGGGTGAGACAGTATGGGTCCGGAAGTGGTGTGATCGTGGCTAACCCCAGTTTGTTGCCCACATCAGCTGCCTAGCCACCTGTGACTGGAGTAAGCTGGGGACAAGTTTGGCAAAGTAGCCGTCTGTCTCTGATACCAGTAGGAAGACTGAGAAAACAAAACTGTTAAATCAAGTGGGATGGCTGCCTCCCATTGTGTCCCCAGTAGAAACCCTCCTGTCTGGAAACACCTGTCCACAGTCATGTGGTCACAGTGGTCACAGCCTTTCTGTACTGCTGCTTGACCTTCATCACAGTGGCTCCACTTTAAACTACTGCAGCCCAGCTGCTGGGACTGTGTAGTCTGGGGATTCTGGTCCCCAGACAATGGCTCTGTTGCTGCACTAAGGGTAGCTTTAACTAATTCTTTATCTTTCTAATAAAGCTCAAGATTCAAAGGCTAGGTTAAAAACCTGGGTGCTCAGAGAGTTAGAGCAGGAATCTAGTCTCTAGAGAGAATGAGGGAGAAAGAGAAGGAGCTGCCTGGGGCCAGTCAGCCGGTCACACAGAGGAAGCAGAAAAGTAGGGCATAAAGAATGAAAGGAAGGTAAATGGCCCTGAGGCAAAACGTAGATGAAGAGAAACAGGTTAATGTAAGTTATAAGAACTAGGGGACAAGCATAAGATAAGGCCGCACATAAGTCGCTGTGTCGTGATCTGGGGACTGGGGGTCTGAGATAGCCTACTGCATTTGGCACCCAATGCGGGGTACCATTTGCATTTGGAATTTTTATTTGGGAGCTGGTTGGCTGCCCTAAGAGAGACAGTTGGCTAGCCTCTGTCTACTAGCCCATGTGGCCCTTTCTGTCTCAACCTCCAGAGAGGCAGAAGCTCTAGCTGCATGTAACTTGCCTTGAAGCTTACACAAATTTGCTGTAATTAATTAACTTTTAAAACCCTGGCTGGGCAAGGTAGCACAGGCCTGTCCTCCTGGTACTCAGGAGGTCGAAGAAGGAGGGTGGCAATTTTCTAGTTAGTCTGGATTCCGTATTGTGACTGTCTTGAAGCAGATAAGACTTATGGATGTTTCCGGAAAGAGAAATGGAAATAGTGAGGGGAGTTCAGAATTTTATAGTGAGACAAATACTCAGTACTTCTCTTTAAAAATTATATAGTACATATTACATAACATAAACATGGTATATTTATATCTTGTTATTTTGTGTGTGTGCGCTCGTGTGTATGAGATGTATGTATCAAGAGACCAGGGGTGTGTGTGTATGTGTGTGTGTGTGTGTGTGTGCATGCATGCATGCGTGTGTGTGTGTGTGTGTGTGTGTATGTATGAGATGTATGTACTGAGAGATCAGGTATGTGTGTGTGTTTGTGTGTCTGTATGTCTATGTGTGTGTGTGAGAGAGAGAGAGGGGGTATGTTTAGAGAGTGCACGTGTGTGTGTGTGTGTGTGTGTGTGTGTGTGTGTGCTGTGACTTGTTTGTAGAGGTCAGAAGAAAGCTTTGGGAAGTTGGCCATGGGGCCTGGGGATCAGGCCTGCAGGTTTGCCCAGCAAGCACTTGTACTCAGCTACCTCACTGGCCTCGCCCACCCTTATATTTAAGGTGAAACTAAGTTAGTGAATTAACAAAAGAGATCTCTGTGTAATTTTCTTTAGTCAAAGCTGTCATGGGAGTTTAATTAAGGAGGTGGTGTCTACATGACTGAGTAGCTGAATCTGACTGTCTAGAAACTCGGTAGTGTCTTCGCTGTAAAGCCATGAAGGCGCTTCTGGAGAAACAGTGGCCACAAAAGCTGGATTCCATTGTCTCCATCTGTGTGAGTGCCTGGTGATGACGGAAGCTCTAGAAGGGAACCAGTGCTGTGACCCCAGGTAAACCTGGATGAAAGCTGCCTAAATGATAGAGAGAGACAGAGACAGAGAGACAGAGCATGAGAGACAGAGCACGAGAGAGAGAGCACGAGAGCGAGAAACAGACACAGAGAGAGAAGAGACATAGAGAGACAGAGCACGAGAGAGACAGAGCACGAGAATGGGAGAGACAGACAGAGACAGAGCATGAGAGAGAGACAGAGGCAAGAGACAGCATTAGAGAGAGCACGAGAGAGAGAGGGAGAGAGAGAGAGAGAGAGGGAGACAAGAGACAGAGAGAGGACAGAGCATGAAACAGAGCATGAGAGGAGTGAGAGACAAAAGACAGAAAGAGCATGAGAGAGAGAGAGAGACAGACAGACAGACAGACAGACAGACAGAGCATGAAAGAGAGGCCTTCCCAGAGACAGGGCTATTAAACTTTTTTGGTTTTTGTTTAAGATTTATTATGTGTCTTGCCTGCGTGTATGGAAGGTACCATGTGGAGGCCAGGAGATGGTGTTAGATCCCCTGGAACCCTGCTACAGACAGTTGTGAGTTCTACAGAACCGTGTGGGTTCTGGGAATTGCTCAATAAGAGCAGAGGTGCTTTTAACTGCTGAGCCAGCTCTGCAACTCCTGACTGGACTATTTTAAGAAAAATAATCAAATAAAATGCTGAGAAAGAAAAAAAGAGTAGCTGTCAAGTCTTATACTTTGTAAGAGGGGATTAGGAGAATGTTTTTGGAGGTGACAGACACATTTATTACCTTGATTTTGGTCTTAATGAAACTATTACATATGTGCATATTTTGGTGTATAAGAAAACAACAGAAAAATAGTCATGATCTCAGGTCACACAGGGGCTGACCCATGGATAGGTACACTCTGCAGATCCAGGACCAGGCCTGCGGGATGAATAGGTACACTCTGCA
>NC_022016.1:66918632-66920817 GCF_000317375.1 Microtus ochrogaster
AGACAGGGTTTCTCTGCGTAATAGCTCTGGTTGTCCTAAAACTCGCTTTGTAGACCAGACTGACCTCAGACTTACAAAGATCCTTCTGCCTCTGCCCCCTGAATGCTGGAATTAAAGACATGTGCCACCACTGCCTGGCTAGGTATCAACAACTTAAATAATAAAAATGAATTGCTAAGGTAGATGTTTATTTTTAGAGATTTCCAAGTAAAGTATTATTGACATGTTATGTTGCTGACTTCCACCATTGGGATACATGATGAATACGGTTTTCTTCTCCTTTCTGAGAAGCTGTAGCAGCCTTTCTCAGTCTCTCCTCCAGACACTGTTAGAATTAAACTAACCAAACCCCACGGAATCGTGGTCTTCAGGACCTGTGCACCCCACTCCTTTAACCCTTTAGCTTCACTGCAGAGTCACACTCTGGGAGTTCTTGTTCTGTTGACACATTCACTTTTAAAATGCTTCCTTCTACCCTAGAGCTATGATGTGTAATTAGTAGCTTTTATTTACTATAAATAGAATATATACTATAAATAGAATGTTGATTGCCATTCTGAAGACAGCCAATGTTTTCATGAGCGTGAGTTTCAATGAGTGTGTCTAAGTGTTCTTGCAAGCATTAAAGCTGAGCTATGCTTTTCAGCTACTTTGTTATATTCAGTTGTGAGCTATTGAGGATTATTATTTAGTTATGTGATAATTTTGTTTTGTATAGTTTGTTATATGCTTTATGTAGTTAATTATTTATAGATATTATCATATCTAGATAAGCTCTGTAAATGAAAAAAATCTTTTTCTTTCTTTTTTTTTTTAAGACAAGGCTATTATAGCTCAGACTAGTCTCAGATTTGAACTCACTGTGCAGCTGAAGATGAAGTTGAACTTCTGCTCCTCTTGCCTCTTCCTCCAGAATGGTAGGATCACAGACATGGGCCACAGTGCCTAGTTTATGTGGTGCCTGGAACTGTACCCAGGGCTTTGTGCCTGCGAGGCGGACACTCTACCAACTGAGCCTACAGCCTCAGCTTGTTTGGCTTATTTCAGTTTAAATTACATTTAATAATTTAAGTAACTTTAGCAATATGTGTTGATTACTTATTTGCCTTATTTTTTTTCTTTTAGGGCATTGAATTTTATATCAGAATGGAATCGAGTGATGGCTTTTTCTTTAGAATTTGAATATGGAGGCTTCAGGAACAGATGAAGTTGACAAGCTAAAATCTAAATTTATGTCTGCTTGGAACAACATGAAATACAGTAAGTATTGTGATTTAAGGATGTTGTAAGCCTGCTAGAGAAGGAAACACTTTACTGTGTCTGGAATGATCATGGGATGTGAACGGAATATAAGCAGTGCTGATGAGACTTCCTTGAAGAAAGTGGGATATAATCGTGAACATCGCTTAGAGAAGCGAGAATCAAATGTACCGTACTGAAATGTGGGCATGATCTATAATCCCAGCATTCTGGATAGAGAGTTCAAGGACAGCCTACTCTACATAGTGAGTTCAGCCCAGTGAGGACTGTATATGAGACCCTGTCTCAGAGAGAGAGAGAGACAGACAGACAGACAGACAGACAGAGACAGGGAAACTGAAGTGAATTTGTATCATGAAACTCACTTTTTTTCTAATTTGGTAGACTATTTTGATATTCTCGTGGCTATGTGCATATGAATTTTCCCAGGTTATAAAAAATTCTTAAGTTCTTTGAATTTAATTTCAGGTAGTTTGATATGTAAACTAGGAAGTAAACAGAATTGGTAAAATAGCTGGTGTCAAGTTTATTCACCAAGGTGTGTGCCTTTCTTCTTGGTGAAGCCCCTGGACTTGACTTTAAGCATTTTCTTGGCAAGCAAAATCCAAACAATCCAATCCAATCGGATTTTCGGGGATGATGAAGCCCCAGGGAGGGAGAAGCCCTTAGACTGAACTGTGTTTTAGTGCTTGCCTAGTTGGTTTGAACAATGGCTCACAAGAGGACCGTGGGTGAGGAGGGGTTTGTCAGGCTCACGGCCTAGAGCACACTCTAGAAAGTGTGATATGGCAGCAGTCACGCTGCACCTGTGTCAGGGAGCAGAGTGAGACCAGTGTGTGCTTGGTGTGATCTGTGTCAGGGGGCAGAGGGAGACCAGTGTGCGCTTGGTGTGATCTGTGTCAGGGAGCAGAGGGAGACCAGTGTG
>NC_022016.1:66920917-66928238 GCF_000317375.1 Microtus ochrogaster
GCTTGGTGTGATCTGTGTCAGGGAGCAGAGTGAGACCACTGTGTGCTTGGTGTGATCTGTGTCAGGGAGCAGAGGGAGACCAGTGTGTGCTTGGTGTGATCTGTGTCAGGGGGCAGAGTGAGACCAGTGTGTGCTTGGTGTGATCTGTGTCAGGGGCAGAGGGAGACCAGTGTGTGCTTGGTGTGTCCCGTACATTCTCCCTTTGGTTAAGTCTGGGACTGCTTCTCAAAACAGTGTTACCAACATTTAGGGTACCTCTTCCCCCCCAGTGAAATGTTTCTGGGAACACACACACACACACACACACACACACACGGTAATTCTACATTTAGTCAAGCTGACATTAAAAATTAGCCATCACAATTCCCTCTCTTGTCAACTTGACACCCAAACAAATCCATTTAAATCATAATATTCCACTCCTGAATCCTAAAGTCTCATTTTCATCTCATTAATGCAAAATGCATTTTAGTCCGTCTCTAGATGTACCCGCAGTCTTTGACAGTCCCAACACCGTTCAAAATTCCAAAGTCTGTTTTGAGATTTAAGGCAGTCTTTTAACTATGAACTTGTAAACAAACATAGCCTACAAACAAATTATATCGTTCTGATGCACAGTGACACAAAATGACATTATATTCCAGAAGGGAGGCATGTAGGCATAAAAGGAACCATCAGATCTAAGCCACGCCGAAGCCCAGCAGGACAGATGCCAAATCCTGCAGCACCGTGCCTGGCGTCAGCGCCTAGGATGGTATCATCTAGGTTCTAACGTGCTTGGTTCCACTCCTCTAGCTCCGCCTCCTGCCACACGCATAGCTTTTCTCTGCAGCTGGCTCCACTCCACACCAATAGCTCTTCCTGATGGAAGTGGTCCTGGCTCTCAGCATCCTGGGATTTCTATTGCAACTGAGGCTTCATCATCACAGTTTCCTATAATGGCCTCCCTGGGTCTTCGGTCAGGGACTCTGACCCGGACATACATTACCTGGCTTCTGTAGCTTTCTGGGACCTGGTACAAGTCTCCATAGTGTCCTCATTCTTGCGTCTTTCTTGCCTGAAAAGTCAGTACCATGTGGATGATTCTGCCAAGTTCTTCTGCCAGTTTGAGCCACAGCCTGGCCCACTTGGACTGAAGCTGTAGTGACTTATGCGTGCTTTGATGCCTGCTTTCAAGAAGGGAATCATGTTTAGTGGTGTTCTCAATTTAGGTTCTTTCCTTTCAAATGGATTTCTTTTTTTTTTTTTTCAAATGGTGGAGCCCTTGATGGGCGGTGCTATGCCTTTGGGGCTCTTTCCTGGAGGTTCTCTTAGCAATCATAGCTGCTCTTTCAGTACCTACCTTATTTGCAGCTATAAGCCCCATTTTCACCCTCACAATTAGACTTTATTTTGTGTTCATGTATACATGCTTTGTGTGTGTGTGTGTGTGTGTGTGTGTGTGTTTGTGCCTGCAACATACGTGTGGACAGAGGCCAGATATCAGGTGCCTTCTTCAGTCACTTTCTGCCTTAATTTTTTTTTTTTTTTTGTTTTTCGAGACAGGGTTTCTCTGTGGTTTTGGAGCTCTGCCTTAATTTTTAACAGAGGGTCTGTCACTGAACGTGGAGCTCAACAGTTGCTGAGACTGCCCGGGAAGCCCTGGTGACCCCGTTTCCACCTCCCAGCTCTGGGATATAGATACATGTCTCTGCACTGACTTTTTCTATGGGAGCTGGAGATCCAAACTGAGGTCTTTGTGCCAGCCCTTTACTGCCGACCCGTCTCCCCAGCCCCACAGCGTCATCTTACGGCTTTGTTCTGTCTCGTTGTAACCCAGGAGATGTGGAACTAGGGCTCTGACTTGTATCACTTTATGCAAAATCTTAAGTGAGTCCGAGAAGTTCGCGTGCATGCTAAATCTGCTAATAGGGTGTTTTTAAATTGTTATTTATTTTTAACTTGTATATTTTTAATTATGTGTACACATGTGTGTCTGAGTGTGGTTCTGTGCATGTGAAGGCCGGAAGAGGGCAATGGACCCCCAGGAACTGGGGTAACAGGCAGTTGAGAGCCACCTGCCATGGGATCAAGAAATTAAACTTGGGCCCTCCGCAGGAATAGCAACTGCTCTTAACCTCTGAGCTGTTTCTCTAGCCACTATTTGATTTTTTTATGTGTATGTCTGTGTGTGTATGTCTGTGTGTATGTGTGTGTGTGCGCACGCGCATGTGTCATGATGCACATGTGGAAGTCAGAGGACAGCTGTAGACTTGGTTGTCTCCTTTCACCATGTGGGTCTGGGCTTGAACTCAGGCTTCTCACTGGCCCGTCTCACTGGCCCGTCTCACTGGCCCGTCTCACTGGCCTGTCTCACTGGGTCATCAGAAGGATGCTTTTGAACAGAAAAACTATCTATCTAAGGCTGAGCCACTGCGAGTTTCAGTTGCCAGTGACATTTTGAGAAGGGGAAAGACCATGAACAGGGAAGCTGTTTTTGACACCTCACAGTAACCCAGTGAAGCCCAATGAAGGCTGGTTTGTTTGTCTGATGTCCCATTCTATCTTGTCCAGCTTAGAGCCTTTCTTGTATCATGATTTTAATACACATTTTTCATTATTTGTATAAAGTGCTTTAAGGGAGCACTCCCATAAAAACCACTAGTTTTAAACTTTTGTTACCAACTGTTAAATGTAAAGACAGATAGCGTATTAGACCCACGTCTGTCAACTTTGTTTATTTATGTCCTTGTGTTTAAAAAACCATTCCCTCTGCTTTCTTTCTGGAGAGGGTCTCTCTGTGTAGACCAAGATGGCCTCAAATTTGTTTCTCTTGCTCAGCGTCCCGAGTCCAGCAGTTACGGGCACGTGCCGCTGTGGCGTGTTCAAGCCCAACCCTTAGTTTCATACCCTTGGCAGTGCTCAGTACTGTAGAGGACCGCTGCTTCCCGCGGGAGATTCAGAGTGGTTAATGCCACCGTGGATGCCAGTGAGGACACCCCTCTCCCACTGCTGACAGACGACGAGGAGAGTGCCCGAGAGTTAGAGTTCATGACTCCAGGTGGAGCTTAGGACAGGCGATTGAGCTCAGCTGAGGATGTCTGAGCACTCATGTACATCTAGACAGCTACATCAGAGAGCGGTTTCACCAGGCGTGCTAGTCTACTGTGCTCTCCTTAAGTTTCTCTCCAGGAATTTTCAAGTACTTCACACCTTTAAAATATCTAAGCTAGGGACTGGAGAGATGGCTTAGCAGAGTCCTGGCTGCTCTTCCAGAGATCCTGAGTTCGATTTCCAGCAACCACATGGTGGTTCACAATCATCTCACAGGGGTCTGATGCCCTCTCTGGCATAAAGGCATACATACAGATAGAGCACTCATACATAAAATAAGCAAATAAATACATATTTAAAGAGTATCTAAGGTGAAAGACAACTTAAAAAGTTGATAATCTTTGCTTACTTGAGGAACGGAAGCCATGTGAGGGAACCCGGAGTTCCCACCTTTTCAGTTTTCACCAGAGGAGCACTGGGACCCTTTTCTTTGTCTTCTGTGTTTCTTAAGTGGTAGATTTTGGTTAAAAGAAACCACAATTTATTAAAACTAGAAAAAATAGCCTCTAATTTTAGTTCATTGTCTTAAATACTTATAACTCCTAAAAATGTATATTCATAGTATAACCATGACTTGAAGTCAATTAGGAGGAAAGAAACACTGTAGGGTTGTTTCCTTGAAACCTTAACGCCAGAGCCTTCTTTCTCTCCATGCAGGTTGGGTGTTGAAAACAAAGACGTATTTTAGTAGAAATTCACCTGTTTTATTACTTGGAAAATGTTATCATTTTAAATATGAAGGTAAGTGATAAACATGTAAAGCGCTAAAAAAAAATCTTTGAAGAATTTCATTGCTAAATTTCATTGCTAAACTGATTTGACCTGTTAGCCACCTACACCTTGTATGACGTAATGTGTTACTGTATGGTGTGGTCCTTGCGCATCCCTTGAGGATAAGGAGCACAGCATCTTCTCTCTGCAGCCCTCATATTTTGGATTTTGATTCTTTAAGTACTAAATATTACTTGAGTTGATGTGCTTGTATTCTTTGTTAAGTTCTGTGGTAACTTTAGCATGTGATAATAAAGAAAAATGGTCACCTCGATGACGTCCCCAAGGGACTGTCCAATAGTCACATCCCACCTCTCTACGATACTGAAATTCACATGAATCAATCAGGCCTTGTTGGTGCCGCCTTTTTCCGGAACTTTCTTCCCTGCTTGCCTTTCTGCATCCTTCATTTCCCCCTCTTGTGGGTGGGCTTCATTCTCCCTACTGCTTTCATGGCACATATATCCTGTTCCCTGCTCTTGTTCCCCCCTCTATTCCCTCTAGACCGCCCCCCCCCCCATAATTCCCCTCTGCTTCTTCTTAAATTGTGTTGCAGTGGCGTGACCCTCTGGTGTGTTCTTCAGTCTCCATCTATGTAGGTTTTGCAGCTCTTGTATTTCTAGCATTGTGTAATCAGTTCGCCAGACCTCCAGTATTATTAACTATTTTATTCAATTTGTTTGCTTCCTTCCCCCACATTTATTGTGTGGTTTTTGAAGCATTTCTCCTTCTTCAAGCTCTTGGCTGTTTATTTAGTGCTGGCGTTTCTCCGTAGTATTTAGTGTTGACCAGGTCTGAAGAAGGTGAAGAATGAGTTACTTCTTGAGAGGAGATTGGAGCTCTGTGTTTGTAGGATGAGGCATGAGAGTCAGGAACTATTGCGTCATATTTAAAACAAATCTGAATGTCAAAAGTGGCATATTTAGACATACTGTAGTGCCATGTTTAATTTCCAGGCACTTTTATTTGTAACTAATTTCAAGTTCTATATAATACTGAGAGAGAATCATGTCAACAGAGGCTTGGCATTCATTGTTTATTATCATCTGCTGAATATGTATGATGTTAAAGCGATGGGAATTTTTTACAATGAACTGAAGGAAAGGGATGGATGCAGGAAGAATGAAGAGAGAGTGCATTGTGAAACTCTCAGCCTTTAACATCCTACTTTGGATGTTGAATTTGGAATTGAGAGATGTAGCTTATACATATCCAAGCCAGCCAGCACTAATACCTATCAGAATCTACTAATGCTGAGCAGGGTCTCCAGCTGCAGGTAAAAGGTAAGGTTGATGTCAGTTCATTTCAAGTATAGAGTTTTGTAAAGTGTTGGGCAAACAATGGCTTTTTCATAGTAATTGTGCTAGAGGTAATCAGTCTGTCAAGACCTTTAAAATGATACATGTGGGTGGCAAGAAATCTGAAAAATTATATGTGAACCTAAGAGGACATTTGTGTTTTAAGAATTTTATATTCTTACTCCATAGCTTATTGGTTTTGACTTTATAATTTGAGTATAAATATTCATGTCAATACAATGCACACTTTACAAGTATTAACTCATGTGACTGTACATATTTTTTGCATATTGACAAGTCATGGCTTGTTATTTTCAAGAAACATTTCCCAGAGCTGTAATATGTGTGTCTTGGGCCATCGGAGGTAAAAAGAAAGATATTTTACATTGCCCCCTCATCCAAGAGTGATTTTACGAGGGTGTCAGATGGCCACTGTTAGGAGCAGCATCGCTGTTCATCCTTGGATTGATTTCCCACAGCGGACAAACACCTCAGGGTTCATTCTCATTTGATTAGACAGTGTAACACTTGTATTCCTTGTAAAATGAACAGAAAAGGTCAGAAAGGTTGTTCTGTGATTTATAACAAAACAGTGATGATATTACCATTATGCTTGCGTCTTTAACTATCTTTATACTATATAACTTGTGTTTTTAAAAATTCTGTAGATGAAGACAAGATGTTGCCTGCAAGATCAGGATGTACCATTGAAGAGCATGTGATTGCAGGAAATGTGGAGGAATTCCGTAAGGATTTCATTTCTAGAATTTGGCTGACCTACAGGGAAGAATTTCCTCAAATAGAAGCCTCAGCCTTGACGACAGACTGTGGCTGGGGCTGTACGCTGAGGACTGGCCAGATGCTCTTGGCTCAAGGGCTCATACTACACTTTCTCGGTAGAGGTAAATCAAGTCTCTATTTCCCGACTGCTGCTGTCCTGACTGTGATCAACAGCTTGTGTAGAATGTGCTGAGGTTAATCCTAAGAGCTGATCTGCCTTCTGCATTTGGATTGAGCTGAGCTGACCATCTTACACACATGCTCCTGACTCTCCTTTCAGAACCGTGCAAACATCATGGCCATCTCACTGTTTAGCCCTAACTGACCTAGAATTCACTATGAAGAATAGGCTGACCTTGGATTCACAGAGACCCATCTGCCTCTGTTTCTCAAGTGTTGGGCATGTGCCACCATACCTGGCTATAATTCTTTATATTAAAAATTTAGGTATACTCTTAATAAGAACATTATGTTTAGAGCTTTAAAACGATCTATTAAAATAAATAAATGTGTGGAGGCCAGAAGAAGATGGCAGATCCTCTGGAGCTGGGGTTACAGGCACTTATGAGCTGTCCGGCATAGGTGCTGGGGACAGAACCTTTGTCCTCTGCAGGAGCAGCAACGCTCTTGACTGCTGATCTGTCCTCCAGCCCCCGTGCTTAGACTTTTCAACCCTCAGAAATCTCATTGATATTCTTTGCCATTGACAGCTTACTTGTATTTACTTTCTAGTGTCATTTTTCCTATCAATTTTTTTCAAATAATGTATACATTTGTAAGAGGGTTTTGTTTTTACCACTTTAGGCTCTTATCTCTAGACACTACTAAATATCGGATTTCTTTAAATTGTTAGATTTAACTCTTCTGTAGATGATTGAAGTCACTTAGCAAAAAAGTTAATGAGTAGTGTGACAAATACGAGGAATTTTTTTTTTAATTTTTAAATGTTTATATGTTGGAGATTGAACTCAGAAGTGTGCCAGAAGTGTGCCCTAAACACAGCTAAGTAAGACTCAGTTCAGAACAGTTTTAGGGGCCGATTTGTTTGTGGTCCTGTGTACTCATGAGCAGGGATGGGAATGTTTGTTCCTGAACAGATCTTTGAACCTGTGACTTAATCTAGATATAAAATGATCTGTTTCATTAATTTACAAATAACGTTTAACGTTTGAAGATTGCTGCATTATTAAAAAAAGTAAAATAATGGTGATATTTGCTGTGTTTAGATCTTATAGCTTTCCTGGATTTATTCATTAACTTTTAATTTACTAGAAAACTATTATTCTCTAACCGAAGCTATTCTGTAACAAAGCATCATGGTGTTCTGAAGGAAGGGACCAGGGAAATATCATAAAGAAAAGTAAAAATTTCAATCGTCT
>NC_022016.1:66929289-66943902 GCF_000317375.1 Microtus ochrogaster
CTCCCTTCCTTCTTCTTTTCTTTCTTTTTTTGAAACAGGATCTCACTGTGTATATCATGCTGGCCTTGAACTTACGGAGGTCAGTTTTTCTTAGCCTCCTAAGTACTGTGATTAAAGGTGTGCACCTTTGTGTCTGACATACTTTTTTTCCTCTTTCAAGGCAACTTTTACCAAGTGTTCATATACATACACTATATGCAGTGAACAGGTTATATTTACATACTTGCCTATTTAGGACTGTGTTGTGCGTGTTGTTATATATGTGCATGTGTATATTTTAGGAGTATGTGTTGTGCGTATTGTTATATATGTGCATGTGTATATTTTTGATGCTATAGCTTGGACCTGGCCTGATGCACTGCATATTGAGAACTCAGACTCTGACTCGTGGACTTCCAACACCGTCAAAAAGTTTACTGCATCACTTGAAGCCTCGCTTTCAGGGGAAAGGGAGCTCAGAACTCCAGCAGTTTCTCTGAAGGAAACGATCAGGAAACATCCTGACGACCTTGCAGCGCAGAACGAGATTTGTCACAGGAAAATTGTCTCTTGGTTTGGAGACTCCCCTGTGTCTGTTTTCGGCTTACATCGACTCATAGAGTTCGGGAAGAAGTCTGGGAAAAAGGCTGGAGATTGGTACGGGCCAGCCGTGGTTGCTCACATTTTAAGGTATCGTTGTTTCTGTCCCTTCTGTCTTAGAAATACCAGCTTTGACAGTGAGTGCAGACAGCTGAAGCCCTTAAAGACCAGCTGCATGAGAACCCTCTGCTGTCCTTTGCTAATGGGGAGTCAAGTCGTGGGACTACAGTTACATTTACTACGGACGGGGTTTTCTTCTCTTGCTTTTAGATGCCGATATACAGGATTTCGTTCTAACTAGGTTCTCATAAGATTATTCAATGCATGTTCTAAAAGCTTGGTAGCTCTTTCAACCTGGAGGCAGGCTGTATTATTATTATTATTTTGTAATGTAACTGTTTATTGATGGCTAGTGAGATGTCTAGAGCTAAAATTATTATTTCAACATTTCCATGCACATTTCAGAGTCATATGAGTGGTAAGCAGCGAAGCCGACACTTATGAGAGCACATTGTCTCCAGCCTGTAAGAGGTCCCCAGGCTCTGTGTGTTCTTCCTCCGGTGGCAGATGGCAAATATCTGGGGCTTTGCAGGCCCTGCGGCTTCTGTTTTCCATTCTTCTTTCTCTTTCTGTATTTGAAATTGTCAAAACTGTTCTTAGCTTACAGTCTAAAAATCCAGGCTACAGGTTGAGTTTGGCCATCGTTATCTGGTGTTTCTTCTTCACTAGTATACAGGAGCCTACAAAGTGGAACATTTAAGGTTATGCAGAAGTAAGGAGATAGGCAAATAAAATATTTTACTTGCCACATCTGTGTGAGTCCTCTTTGCAGATGTTGGGGTTTTGCCACAGCACCTGCCATTGAGAACACTCTTGCCCACAGGGGCTTCCCAGTTTGCAGTTTTGCTTACAGAATTCTGACACTTTAAATTAGGAAATTCATTTGCTCAGATCAAATGAATTTTTTCTTCTTCCTTCCCTGCTCTGTGGCACTGGGTATGAAACCCAGGACCTCAGGACACTGTGCCAGTGCTCTAACACCAAACTACATTCCAGCCCCTCAGCTGAGTTCTGATTGGTGTGAGGAAGCCAAGCTGTTGTTTAAAGAAAGAAGAAGAAGAAGAAAAAGAAAAAGAAAAAAAAACGTGGATAGTTGTAGTTGGGGACCAGTGCAATATGTGTTCTTTGTACTGAATGTCTGACTATGAAGCAAACCTTGAGTACATGTGACTCCCTGCTTAGAAAGCCTTGGGTAGCCAGGGAGCTGATGAAGAAGGAAGTCTGTATTTGGCTGGGAGATACGTTTCATAGCACAGGTTCTGAAGGCATGGTTTGTAACTTCATTTAGAGTGTCTAGTGTGATGTTCACCTTGGAAAACGCAGCCGATTTCTGCCCCCATTCAGATGATAACTTGGACAGCAGACATACAGGTCACATAGGAAGGGCTGGGAAGCAATGGATTGTTTTTCTTTTTAAACTAAATCCTTAGGTGCCATCAGGAAATTTTGACTAGAATTTTAAGGATGTTTATCATTTTCCTAGAAAAGCAGTAGAAGAAGCAAGACACCCTGACTTACAAGGACTAACTATTTATGTTGCTCAGGACTGCACAGGTATGGAGTGTGTGGAATTCTAGCCATGTGTTGTGTTGGCTCACACCCTTCGTGTGTGCATTGCTCATCTCTTCCTGGTTTATATTGTATGGTTTTTTCTTTGTTTGTTTTTGAGACAGGGTTTCTCTGTAACTTTGGGACCTATTCTGTTTCTAGCTCTTCTGTTTCTAGCTCTTTTTTTTTTTTTGGTTTTTTTTTTTTTTTCGAGACAGGGTTTCTCTGTGGTTTTGGAGCCTGTCCTGGAACTACCTCTGTAGACCAGGCTGGCCTCGAACTCACAGAGATCCGCCTGCCTCTGCCTCCCAAGTGCTGGGATTAAAGGCGTGCGCCACCACCGCCCGGCTGTTTCTAGCTCTTGTAGACCAGGCTGGCCTCGAACTCACAGAGATCCACCTGCCTCTGCCTCCTGAGTGCTGGAATTAATTCGTGCGCCACCACCACCCGGCTCAAAGCACCTTCTTGCTTAGCCATCCCACTGGCCTGTATTTGGCATCTAATCAAGTCAAACACTTTCTGACTTATGCTTTTCCTTTTTATTGTTAGTCTTCCTGATAGAGCGTATGCTCAGGGAGATCAATACTTCAATACTTGTGTTTTGTTACTGTTGAATTTCTAGGGGCCATGTACTTGGCATTCGGAGCTTGTTGGTCCTTTGGTTGTGGTACCAGACACCAGATGACCAACCAGTGGAGGAGGGGGGGCAGAGTAAGAGTGTTGACAGCTGCTTTTATAATGTGTAATACATACATGTTCCTTATGTTTCTTCCAGTTTACAATTCTGATGTAATTGATAAGCAGACCGACTCTGTGACCTCTGGGGACGCCAGGGACAAGGCTGTTATTATCTTAGTTCCTGTTAGACTTGGTGGAGAAAGAACCAACACTGACTATCTGGAGTTTGTGAAGGTAAGAAGTGCTTTTGTTTTCAAGACAGCAGTAGTACTTAACATAAAAACTCTTCTCCACGAGTAAGTTATGATGATCCTACACTTATACATCGTGAAGTTTGGCACCAGGGGTTGTAAATTTCAGCCTTAGGACAGCATACGAGTCTGAAGAACGGCATCTTTCTGTGACAGAGTGGGCACCCTGTGAGTCTTGGTGCGGTGTGCAAGTGAGGTGTGTGATGTGGCTGCTCCTCCAGTATCCTTTTCTTATTCAAAGATATTTGCTTAGTTATTCATGAAGCTAACATGTCAAATTAACTATTAACACAAACTTTAAAATGACTACTGTATTTCATCGCTTGTTATCGTGGCACCATGATGCCGGTGAGGAATTGCTGAAGTAGACGGAAGTAGCTTCCCTTTCTTATGAATCAATTAAAACTCTGTTTGATTTCTCAGCACATAGTTATGTTTCTTGAACCAAAAGAAACTGTATGGTTAGATGCATTGTCCTGTTTTAGGCACTAAGACATTTAGTTTTGAAGTAGCTGGTTAAGTCTGTAGCTTTAACAATACTTTCAGCTTTAGTAAAGTGACCTTCTTTCTTGCTGTGATGAAATACTTGGCAGAATGAACTTTGGGGAGGTGAAGTTTGTTTTGACTCATAGTACAGAGGCCTTAGCCTGCAGGGGACATGTAGCCCAGGATAGCTATGAATGCTAATCTTCACAAAACTGTGAGCTTACTTAAGACATTATATGATTTTTCTTTGTGTGTATGTGTGTGTGTGTGTGTGCTTTTCTTGTTGCTTTGGTAACTATATTGCATGGTCTATAACTATAGTGTGCACTTTGGTGGTGACAATGCTGTGTTGTAGTGTAATGCAGAACAGGTATGTATATGTTCTTCTACTTGTATGCATATGTGTCTTCCAGTGTGTTATCTTCCAAGTACAGAGAGTCCAATTATAGCGCCAGACCTTACATGTGCTCATGGTGGCTCGAAGAGTGAAACACAGCAATCACCCATAATGCGTTAACCACCATCACAGATGGTAGGCATTTAATGCTGTTTTGAAGATAGAATAGTATTCTTACTTGATTATTAGGGTTGCATCCACACCTCAGCTGTGTTTCCTGTATTGCCTACCGTGCTTTGCAATTGGCTTCCCATTGCACTACATTAGCAGCTGGGATCCAGAAGGACCCCACCCCGCTTTCCACTTTCCTATCCATTAATTCTCACAGTGAAAGTAAATGCAGTCCCTTATGCGTTACTGTGTTTTAATCCTAGCATGGGTCTTATGCAGGGTCTCAAAGGAAAGCAGAACTGGGCCTAGGAGACGACTTAGCTGGTAAAGTCTGGATTTGAGCCCCACTTGCCCACAGCAGGTGGGCATGGTAGCATGTTCCCGAATCCCAGTGCTGGGGATGTGGAGGCAGGAGGATAAGGTCTCTAGGGCTTGTTGGCCAGCAGGCCAGCCAGTGAGTAGAAGGTCTAGCTAGAGACCCTGTCTCAAGAAATAGGGTGGAGAGCAACTGAGGAAGATACTGTCATTCTCTGGCTTCCGCGTGCACGCACACACACTCATGCACTTCTGGAGTGAGGGAGGAGAAGAGAAGCCCCAGAGAAGAAAAATTATGGCTGGTGGAAGATGGTTCAATGCAAAACGGCCAGATGGCTAGTTTTCTGTTGAGGTAAATAGTAAGGGAGTCTGCCTAGCTTGTAAGGAATTGGTGTAAGTTTCCAAAGACTGTAATTTAAAAAGTCGTTATATGTAATGCATGCTGTCAGATCCGATGTGTATCGGCATTGTGTCGGAAGGACAAAATAGTGGAGCTGAACAAAAGACTGGTCTCAACAAAATTGTTTCTGAAAGTTACGATTTGGACAGATGCTATTGTAAAAGCTAGTTTTGTGGCAGCATATTTAATAGCAAAAAATCAAAACCATTTACTGGTGGCTAGTTTATTAAGTGAGGCATGTAGAGTGTGGCAGGTATAACATTTTATGCTTTGAGAAAAGGGGTATTTCTAAAGTCAGTTTGTCTCGCCTGACTATAACCACGTAAAGTGGAGAAATTGGTAAAATTCTCTGAAAGAAGGTTGAAGAGAAGAGCCCTTAGTTTTAAGTTTCTTACATTGGTACTAGGCAACAGCTCAGCTGCAGGTATATCCTAACTTGCTGCTTTTAGTGGTGTTGGTGATGAATTAAAGTCACTGAAGACATGGCTTCTTTAGTGCCCTTAAAAGGCACAACTAAATCAAGAAGTTTCTATAAGGCAGTTAAAAACAAAGCTGTTTCTTTGTCACTGTATTTATGGCCTTTATCAGAGGTGCTCATAATGGTAGGTAGAAGAGAGGGGTTTGTACAATTCACAGAAGATGATGTTGCCACTGCCCAGAATTTGTGCTGAATGAAGTATCACACAATACATCAAGAAAATATGTGTGCATACCATTAAGATTAAATAACGTCATGAAAATCTTCATTAGGACTGAATTTCACTAAGGATCAAGAAGTTTAATCCTCACCAGTTGCACGAATTCCTTAAAAATGATGATGTTAACTGTGGCTACATCAGTAACCTTTTTGGAAGTAAGAGGCTAAGTCAAGGTCAGACGTTGAGAAGATTTTTTGATTTACAACATGTATCAACTCCTTTCTGATATCAAAACCAAAATTTGTATCTAAAGTTGACAGTGAAAACTGGCTTACAGATGTAGCATTGTTCTTTTTTTAGTGGATTTAACCAATCCTTTAAATCATTAAACATGTGTCTTCAAGTTCATCAACACAGTGTTTCACATCATCTCATTTTAAGTGCAACTAAAATTGTAGTAGGTCACTGGGCAGTGGTGGCACACACCTTTAATCCCAGCACTCAGGAAGCAGAGGCAGGCAGATCTCCATGAGTTCGAGGCCAGCCTGGTCTACAAAGCAAGTTCCAGGAAGCCCATGTTGGAAGAAGGCCACTTAGCCCCAAAATAATCACACAATAGCTGTATTATTTAAATCACTGCTTGGCCCATTAGCTCTAGCTTCTTATTGACTAACTCTTACATATTAATTTAACCCATTTCTAATAATCTGTATATTGCCACGTGGCTGTGGCTTACGGGCAAGATTCTAACTGGCGTCTATCTCCAGCGTCTCCATGGCTTCTCTCTGACTCCACCTTCTGTCTCCCAGCATTCAGCTTAGTTTTTACCGCCTACCTCTACTCCCTGCACAGGCCCAAGACAGTTTCTTTGTTAACCAATGGTATTCACAGCATACAGAGGGGAATCCCACATTAAGCCCAAGCCACAGAGAAACCTTGCCTTGAAAAAATATAAAACAACAACCATAAAAAAAATGTGACAGTTCAATCAAGTTCAGGCTCTTTAAACACTATCACACATTTCAGCACACCAGCCAAACCACAACCCGGGAGAGACCCTTGAAAACACATTTCAAGAATTTTTGGGAAAATAATGTTCGTGTTTCCAATTTTAGTTGCCATAAATATGTTACCTGCCTATTTCCAGATGGAACAACTGGCGCTGCACCCTGGCATTCACCTTAAAGAGGTCGATGCCTCTCGACAAGTCCTGCAGAGGACTCTGTCTTCCGGAGACAAACATTGCTGGCTTCCCCTCACACCTTATCCTTGCTGTTGCTTTTTGCATCACGCACATTTGTGAGCAGCTGGAGTCAGGCTAGGACCGAAACCCCCAGCCAGCCACAGAGAAGCGCCATTACCTCCGTCCGCCAGCTACTGGCATATTTCACAAACACAACACCAAGGACCCTGCAAGTTTATGTTGCCACCTTTTCTTTCTATATATAAATGTATTTTAGAAAATCCATGAAGTTGTATTGCTTTGGTATGTTCATTTTCTTGACCCACAACTGTGCACTTTGCAGCTGCTCAGTGATTCTTAGAGACCATCCCAGTGGAGTGCTACACACTCGGGGTTGTAGCGTGAGGACCTGTGTGCACCTGCGGGCAGACGGTGTGAAAGTCACACGCATACCTTCTCTTGCTTACCAGCTATTGTTAGTGTTTGTGTAGTGAATGCATGAGTGGTGACTGCTCTTCACCTGTGTGGTCCTGAGAAGTCAACAGGTTAGGTGCCCCTGGTTGGGAGGTTAAGGCAAGGAAGGCACCGTGTTGCGATTCGCTGCTGGCCCGTGGTAGGGGCATGAGGAGGCCTTTTTGCATCTTGGAGGATCAGGAAACAGACTGTTCAAAATGGAAATGAGGCCAGGCTGTAACCCTCAGAGGCCTGTGGTTAGGTTCCCCACTTCTAGCAGCCACTCCCCCTTCCCAAAGCTTCCAGTGCTTTCCCTAACAAACTGGCTGAGAACCAAGCGTTTAAACATTTGAGCCTGTGAGAACAGTTCAATGATACCGGCTCCTTGAGCCCAAACCTTTTCTTGGTGGAAGCTGCCAGGGCCTTCCAGGTGTGTTTCATCTGGCAGAGGGCTCTGCTGTTGGTAGTGCTGATGGCACGCGGCACTGCCCGATGCCCTGGAGTCTGAACGGGTGGAACACCAGTAGTTGAGCTCTTTCTTTCTGTGATCTCCTCGGTACCCGGCACGTGGGAGTCCCGTGACCAGTATTTGCTAACTCATTTGTGTTGTCCTTTCTGGTGTAATCCATCTCCTTTGCCCTCACAGCAGGCAGGCACTTTGTCTTTGTAAACCGGAAAGGGCCCAGGGAAATCAAATGGTATGTTCAAGTTCAAATATTGAGCTGGGAGAGAAGACCGTCATTTTGTGGCTGTAAAATCCCCCAGTGAAGACTTTTGAACCATGGTGTTTCCTTGAATGTATGCTAGTTGGGTTTACATTGTAGTCCCCTAAAATGAGAGCCCTTTTGAGGGTTGAAACATTATCAGATAAAAATACCTGAAGTGGTTGTGTGAGAATTTATGACAGTGTTATACTCAGCCAGAGGGGGGCTGGTTAAGGTCTCCCCACCTGAAAGTGAAGGGTCAGTGTGTCCGAAAGCCCCCCGAGAAAGGCCGCTACTGGACCCCCCCTCCTTCTCTACTCCTCTTTTTGTATATGTGGTTAGCAGTACTACCTCTCCCCAAAACCAAAGTACAGTCTAGTCTAACATGCAACATATAGCTATGTGTTTTCAATGTATTGTTCCAGGTCCTCCCACAGTGTCTTAGAGGTAGCACTGACCCAGAGTCTTAGCACATTCCTGAGAAAGATGTTTGCTGTGTGCCTTATCGTTCCTCACCACCGGAAGCTCACTCAGTTTTATTTCTGTAAGGAGCTGAAATGAGGAGAACTCAAAGTTCTTCCTTCCACGAGACGCATTAGGACTTCGCTTTTCAGTGGATTAGCTTCAGTTTTATCGATTGCTTTGTGGATACAACTTGGTAAATCCTCACACTAGCAAACGCGGAGAAGCACTCTGAGGAACTGAGAAGTGTTTAAAGTTTCTAAAGATGCAGCCCCTTTCTCGCACATGGTGGCCTAGGTGTGTATTGTGGGGTCCAGACTGAAGCAGAGGAAATACAGACGCCAGAACTGAGCCTCCTTTCCATGGCCACACTTTTGGGGTATACATAGGTCTCTTTCTTTTCTCAGCCGGGGGAGACTTGGGACTTTCACTTCCTCGTTTGTCCACAGGACATACACATTTCATTCCGCTGACTGGGTTGCCTTGTGAAGCTGAGTTTTTATTTAAAGAGAACGGAACAGAAACCTTACTGTTAAGAAACCCTATTACTGTTAAATGATTGTTTTTCATAGGGTAGGCATTATCTGTATTTGTTAGTTGGTTCAAGGTAGCTAAGGTTAGCAAAGAGTTTAATGTTTGTTTTATTTGTTCTTTATCAGTTGCTGCTTTTCTTAATAAACTACCTCTGATATTTTTTCAAGATTGTAATTATTTAAGGCTTTCTTTTTTAAAGATTTAATTATTTCTATTTTTATCCGTATGAATATTTTGCCAGTGTGTATATGTGTGCACTGTGTGTGTGTGTGTGGTGCCCAAGGAGGGTGGCAGAACCCATGGAATTGGAGTTAAAGAGAGTTGTGAGCCACCACATGGGTGCTGGAAACTGAACCTGGATCCTCTGCAAGAGCAGCAAATGCCCTTAACAACTGAGCCCTCTCTCCAGCCCTTAACCATTGAGCCATCTCTCCATCCCTTAACTGCTGAGCCCTCTCTCCAGCCCTTAACCACTGAGCCCTCTCTCCAGCCCTTAACTGCTGAGCCCTCTCTCCAGGCCCACGAGCTTGTTCTTTGGAGGCTGGTTTAGTCTGCGTTGTGCTCCTGCAGTGAAACACTTGAGATTGGATGATTCATAAAGAACAGAGATCCATTCTTTTACATTCTGGATACCTCATTCAGGGTCAGGGACCGGCTGCTGCTGAAGGGTCTCCTGCAGAAAAGCAGGACAGAGGTATCCATTCCCTCAGGCCCATTTTAGAGGACTATTAATCCATTCAGAAGGGTGGAGCCATCAGGATCCAAGTGTTCCCCAAAGATCTTAACTTTTACCGTTGTTTTGCTGTGGATTAAGTTTCTAGCATGTAGATTTTAGAGGAAATGAACACATTCGATTTGTAACAAAGGGGTTATTTATAACACAAAGAACTTAGAACAATTCAAATATTCCTGAGGGTTTATGAGCATAAAACATAACCATTAGTTATCAAAGTGATATATGTATTTACTGATACGAAAAAATGTTCCTGGCAAAATGAGCACCAAAAAGATAAAGTAGCATTGGGCTGAGAAGATGGCTCAGTGGTTAAGAACACTTACTGTTCTTGCAGGGGACCCAGGTTCAGTTCCCAGCACCCACATTAGGTGCTCACACTCTGTGTAACTTCAGCCACATGGGAATCATTGCACTCTGGCTTTTGTAGGTACCTACATCCATATAGTATCTATAAACTCTCTCTCTCTCTCTCTCTCTCTTTCTCTCTCTCTCTCTCTCTCTTTCTCTCTCTCTCTCACACGCGCGCGCACACACACACATACACATAGATTTAAAAAAATTCAAAAGAAGGAAAAGGTAGTATATACAGTGTTTAGCCACATATAAAATTGTGCTAGTAAATTTGTATATGTAATATTGTCAGATGCCAAGAAGATACTCCCCCGAATTTTAATAATAAAGAACTCTAAGCTAGATGTGGTGGAACACACCTGCAATACCAGCCTGTGGGAGCTTAGTTCAGGGTCATTCTCAGCTTCTCAGCTACTTAGTAAGCTGAGGCTGTCCTGGACAGTGTGAGACACTGTCTCAAAAATGAAAAAAAAAATTAGAAATGATCTTTGGGTATTCTTTGTGTGTGTGTTTGTGTACATTTGTCTTTTTTCTTTTTCCTTTTCTTTCTTTTTTTCCCCCAGTGACCACATATTATTTTTAAGGACACAGATTATACTAGAAAACGTATTCTCTGATTTGGTTAACTTGCTAAAGGAAAAAGAGCAGTGTCCATGCACAAATGTGTTGGTTACCTGCCTCAGTGCAGTCAGGGACCTGGAGAGAGATGAACGCTTGTGCTCTGCTTGCGCTCTTTCCTTTATTCAGCCGGGGTCCCCAGCCCATAGCATGGTACTGTCCGTGTTTAGGATTGTCTTCCCATGTCAGTTAAGCCTCTCTGGAGATGTCCTCACAGATATGCCCAGAATTGTGTCTCCTAGGTGATTTAAGTTCTGTCAGGTTGACAGTTGTCCGAGGATTGTTGTAGCTGTGATGAAACAGCTTGACCAAGAGCCGTTGGGAGAGGAAAGGGTTTATCCGGTTTATATATCCTGGGTCACAGTCTGTTGAGAAAAGCTTGACCAAAAAACAAAACAAACCAAAATGACAAACAAATCCCAATCAGGATAACAATTGGGATTAATTATTCCAACAGGTGCTCCTTAGTCTACAGTTTCAACACTCTGGCGAAACCTTTGCAAGTTATTATTGCTTCAAAATACACTTTAATTTTTTTTCCTGGTCTTCAAGATTTATTTTCTCTATGAGATACATTCTGCACTAAAAGCGTTATCATTAATGCTTTGAATATCAAGACTCATGTATACATATAGGGGCCTGTGAATCTGCAATTGCTTCGTGGAAGCTAATCCACTTTGTGTATACACACATTCTGAAGTGTTTGAGATTGTGAGAGATGGATATGTCTGCCTACCACACACTGTGACTGCTGGCACATCTTCCCAGGACCCGTTAGGCAGGTCCCCAACTTACAGACAAGAGTGTATAGCAATGAGAAATTCCACCAAAGCACCTACACTCAGAACACCAGGGAGATGTGCCAGGACACAGGCACCTCCAACCCCCTAGCCTCCTTGATTCTCTGCTTTTATTTATTTTTTTGACCTTCGTGAGGACAGGCTGCCCAGGGAGTCTTTCCTTCCCCAGACCTCTGTAATAGCCCCACCACACCCAGGAACGACGGGCACAGCTCTGTCTTGTTCTTTGCAGTGTTGACCCTTGTCTGCTCGCTGACCAGTATCTACAGTTTATCCAGGGTGACAGTTGGGCAGCAGTGCTGGCTCCTCTTTAAGTGGTAATGCCTCATCCCAGCTCTCCCAAAGTCCCCGGGATGGTGCTTGTGGAAGCTGGCCCTGTGGGGATACATGCCTCCAAGCATAAGCATGGCCCTGGCCTCCTGGCTGCTTGCTCCTTCCCAATGAGGCAGTGGCTGAGTGGCCCCTGAGTTTCCAGGTCTTCCTCACTCTGGATGGCATGGCATGACCCCAAGCCTAAATACCTGTCAGGCATTATAGCTTTAGCAACATTGCGTACTTTCTTGGGGACATGTGCAGTAGACACCGGCAGACCAAAGAAACCATTCCATTTGAAGTGCAGTTGGTGAAGGGTTGAGACTACTTGGGTTCCTTACAGGAGCATTGTGAGTTGGGCAGCTTAGTCATCGCAGATCCTTACCCTCGTGTGTAGGGCGACTTACAAATCTGTGCCACCAGAGTCACTTCTAGCCAGCTTTCCACCTGCGCACTCACAGCTAGGGACATGGGTCTGGAGGGGACAGGAAGGAAAAACGGCTGGAATCTCCAGTTAGAGTCTGCTGCCCTTCCCTCTGCCTTCTGCTAGGGAGTGTGAAGAGGAGCTTGTGAGGGTGGCATTCGAGTGACCGCAGCTGGTCTACAAGGCTGTGTCACTCTCAGAAGAAAGAGCCTCACAACTGTAGACTGTCCGTTGTTTACCCTCAGGGTTGGCTGATGGGAAGCTGCGGGTCACTCCCTGCTACTGCTTCACCTCAGAAGACAATACTGCGTTTTTATATTATTAGCTCAGGAAAGATCAAAATCCAAGATCCAAATTGTGTTTTTTTGTTTGTTTGTTTGTTGTTGTTGTTTGTGACTAAAGTTTTGCACTGTAGCCCAGGCTAGCTTTGAACTGGTGATCCTGCCTCAGCCTCTTGACTACTAGGATTGTGTACGTCTGCCGCTGTGTTCACCTCCAGGTGTAGTTTCCGATGAATGTGAACAGCTTTCGCATTGTAGTAAACAGCCGTGAGCTGTACACTGTGAACATGGGGGCTGAGACCCTTTAATAAAGTTCCACATGTGGTGACCCCCAACCATAAAATTATTTTCGTTGCTACTTCATAACTGCAATTTTGCTAGAGCTATGAACCGTAATGTAAATATCTGATATGCAGGATGATATTTATTTATTTATTTATTTATTTATTTATTATTAATTAAAAATTTCCACCTCCTCCCCTCCTCCCATTTCCCTCCCATTCCCCCCCAGGATGGTCTTAGGTGAAGGTGAAAGAGTCGTTTGATTCCCAAGGGGTCTCAGCCCACAAGTTGGGAACCAGAGGTCTAGATCGAAGAGAATGCTCTCCCTAAGAGAAGAACTAGTAGCTCACTTTGGCAGGACAATTTTTCTTTGTGATGTTATTTATTTTCCCTGTGGCACATTGTAGCCTGTCTGTATTGTTGAGCAACATGCTCTGAATTAATGCTGAGTGGTTTAAAGGAAAGGGGAGCCAGTTTTGGAAGACAAGGACTCCAGGACACAGAGCTAATGTAAAAAAGTAGTAACTGTTGGTGAGAAGTTGGGGTGCTTCTAACGTGGGCAGTACAGACTGCTTCCGACTGTCAACGCTTCCCACCTGACCTAAATCTCTTCATTTCCTCTGACAGGGTGTGTTAAGCCTTGAATACTGTGTAGGTATTATTGGCGGCAAACCTAAACAGTCGTATTACTTTGCTGGATTTCAAGGTTAGTGGCTAAGTATGATGTTTCTTTATTGTTTTCTTTTAAGAGTGGAAAGTTAATACGAGATCGTTTGGAAACGTGATGGTTAACAGAGCCCAGTGGGGACCTCCTATGGCTGTCAGTCCTTCCTCAGCTGCTGCCTTGTCGCTTGATCCATGCCGTAATTGGATTCCTAAGATGTGTGGTTAATTTCTGGTACTGCATAAACAAAGCCTAATTTATTGGTCTCCCCGAATTCCAGAAAACACCGCTGCCACGTTCTGGCAGTTGCTATTTACATATTTACTTTTTGCCGTTTCTTTAGTGGTGCTCGCTGGTGATGAAATGACAAGCAATATGTTCTTGCTGTCAGAACAAAGACGGCAATGCATTTTTCATATGCAAACTGTAGAATATAATTGTGTGTTTGTGAAAGTAATTTTATCACCAAAAATTAAATGACAGTCTCATCGCTTTATAAAATTCTGCTTATACAAGCATATTTGATTATGCAAAGTTAATCTATGCTGCGCAGCCCCGCGTTTCTGTCAGAGAGTGGCAGGCTGGCAGGCTGTTACACCTCGACTTTTTTCAGCTGCTCTACATAGAAATTGGATTGTAAGCAGTGTCATAATAAGGTGTTTTGTGAATTACTTGTCTTCTGTTTTGTCCTTGTAGATGACAGTTTGATTTACATGGACCCTCATTACTGCCAGCCTTTTGTAGATGTCAGCATAAAGGATTTCCCTCTCGAGGTACTATACATGGAGAGTCGGTATTGTTTCCTTCCCGTGTGAAGCAGGCTCATCTTTAGGGGTGTGCGAGGTGGCCGAGCTTTTCTAGAATCACAGTCACATTGCCAGCTTATAGAACCCGTCAGCTTCGGTCAAAAGCTCAGTGCTTGGCAGCTGAATTTTAATTTGTGGTTTGCCATCTTCACTCATGTCCATCTCCAACTTGTTAGATCCCTTGATTGTACTGAAACGAACGCCCGGATCTCTGAGTAGTTTTTGTAGCCAGCTAACTAAGTAGTGTATAAGCAGAAGAATTCATAGTGTTAGGTCTGTCCTGGAGTTGGGGGGCAAAAGGACAGTTTCCCAGAGGAAAGCCGACTGGCTCCGTGAGCTTCCGTCCTGCTTAGATTTTCAGGGGCTCGTTTGGATTCCTAGCCATCGCTGAAGCCCATTTTCATAGATTCTGCTTTCCCTATAGGTGGTCATTTTGTCATCCAATATTTTTTTTTAAATATTTATTTATTATGTATACAATATTCTGTCTGTATGCCTGAAGGCCAGAAGAGGGCGCCAGACCTCTTTACAGATGGTTGT
>NC_022016.1:66944002-66966619 GCF_000317375.1 Microtus ochrogaster
TTACAGATGGTTGTGAGCCACCATGTGGTTGCTGGGAATTGAAATCAGGACCTTTGGTAGAGCAGGCAATGCTCTTAACCACTGAGCCATCTCTCCAGCCCCTGTCATCCAATATTTTAAGCCAGAAACGTTTGAGTTCCTAAGTGAGACAGATAACTATTATATCATCTTACTTGGCTTTTCTTAATTGATGCTTTTATGGATTAGAATGGTTTGATCATGGATGGCAAGAGCATCAGTAGTAAAGGAAGGGTCAGTGGGAAGTGTGCTAAACGCTGTGTTTTAGAAATACCTTTTGAGCTAATATTAATATTAATGCCTAACAGTTTTCAAAGAGGTGTAGATATGAAAACAAACTGCAAGATTAAAGTGTGGATTAGAAAAATGTGTTTTCAAGTGACCTAGCCTCTTTTGAAAGTTAATGCCTCAGCTGTGGTCCCCCCTTCACAGGATGCTGTGTGTGAACAGTAGAAAGAGGTCTGCTGGGCAGCTGGGCTTAAGATGGCTAGGGCCTCACCCTTGCTAGGCGACAGCTCTACCACTGGCCTAAATCTCGAAAGCTGCAGAGACTGTGCCTATATTCCGCCCTGCCATAGGCCAAAGCAGCGCCTTTATTATTAGCCAGTGGTGATAAAAACCTATTCACAGCGTGCAGAGGGGAATCCCACATCATAAAGCCTCTCTTATACTTTGTTAGAATCACTTTTGCAGACTCTTTTTTTATAGATGAGGAAATTAAAATCGCAAACCTTTTCATCTGGCTCCATGTAAATAATTATAGCCATGAGATTTTAAATGAGTGATCTAAATCTAGCAGGATTGTGAAATTTTAAATAGGATATCTGCACCTTAAGATTAAAGAAGATCTTTAAATATATCTTTTGCTATTATTCTTACATGTTGATTTCTTACATTTTTAGAGTTGAACTTTGAACCTTTTGAAACTAAACTTTTTTCTGAACTATCATTTGTTGAGTTTCTAGATGAAAGTCTGTAGGCCTCTCTTGAACTTTTCCATGCATCTCTAAATGTTTTTGTTATGTCTTTATATGAATTTTCATCTTTGTGATATTATCTCACAAATATGTTAGGATATATGCCCCCTGTCAGGGACCGGACTGAAGGTGTGCATCACCTAGCTGAGGGCAGCTTTTAATGTATAAAGCGCCACGGTGTGATTTTCAGGGAGAGAGTGCGGTTCAGAGGAGCAGTTCAGCAACCTTAGAGGAAAGGTGGTGAAAAGTCAGGGAGAAACTAGAAGAGAATGAGAGGAACGCGGGGACCTTAGAGGTGAGTACAGGTTCAGTTGCCGGTTTTCAACGTCAGTTACCTGAATAAGACAGAATTTTAGTTGTTGGAATGGAAGGAGTATGATACGTGTGTGTATTCATGTATTTATACATATGTGCACATGCGTATCTTACAAATGTAATTTTATGTGCCCATGTGTATCTGCATACACACATGAAATGTATATACAATGTTTCCCCTAGTCCTCTCAGCTCAGAGTTAGCTGAAGGAGTCAAGTTGGGGGCATTGGCTAACTCAGTTGGCTTGCCAGCATGGCTGTGGGTATTTTCTTGATTGCTGATTGATGTGGGAAGGCCCCACCCACCGTGTGTGGTACCACCCTAGGCCGGCCTAGGCCCCGCCCACCGTGTGTGGTACCACCCTAGGCCCCGTCCACTGTGTGGTACCACCCCCAGGCCCCGCCCACCGTGTGGTACCACCTCTAGGCCCCGCCCACCGTGTGTGGCACCACCCCCAGGCCCCGCCCACCGTGTGTGGTACCACCCCTAGGCAGGGGTCCTGGGCAGTCCAGGAGAGGTAGCAGCAGAAGCTGGGCATGAGCAGTAGCAGCATTCCTCTGTGCTTTCGTCTGTAAGTTCCTGCCTTGAGCTCATGCCCTGGCTTCCTTCATGTATGGACTGTGACCTGTGAGCTGAAATCAACGCCTTTCCAAGTTACTTTTGGTCCTGCTGATGTCAGGCAACAGAAAGCAAACCAGCACAATAGTACATATGTATTATTAATGAACTGAAGTTTCTTAATTTAGACACTGTGAATCCTTATTTCATATACTTCCAGAATTATAGACCACAGTATATATTTCTTAAAAATACTATTCTGTTTATTAAAAAATACTGTTTTTATTTTATTTTTTTATTATTTTTGAAATGGGGGTCTCACTATATAACTATGGCTGGTCTAAAACTCAGTTTGTAGACCAGGCTGGCCTTGAACTCAGAGATCCACTGACTGCCAAGGGTTGGAGTTAGAGGCGTTTGCCACCACCCCTGGCAAATACTACATTCTTAAAGGTCAGAAAAGCCCTGTTCCTGGGCACATGAGTCAGTTCCATCTCCAGACTTTAGACCCTGGGAGGATCATGTAGTGGCAACTGTTTCAGCCACCACCAATAAGTTAAGAAAGATGGTGGACAGATGGACAAGGGAATAGTGGACAGATGGACAAGGATGTGGATACCAGGGAAGGGCTTTCTTCATGACTCGTGCAAGCGAACTGTAGCTAGTGGACAGCTTGTTCTCTGACTGCTCAGGAAGCTTCATCCCAAGGTCCAGAATCGTGTAGGCAAGCCTGAAAGCAGCTGTCCTGGTATTGTTCCCATACTTAGGTAATAACATGCATTATGCCAAACAATTACCATTTTTAATGCATATATAGAGTATGAACCCACAGTGTCTCCCTCAAGAAATGAATTACATAATTAAACATCTAATCATGTCTTGCATTAGGTGCCTAATAGTTATTTGTTCAGGCAATGACTAAATGATGCATTAAAAAATGAAATAAATAGGAGTTGACTCTTTTTTCCCCCCAGAAATATATTTCATTGTCACAGAAGAAACTATCCATAGTTATTATTCCCTAAAATGTGTATATGAGGTATAGACTGCTATTACCAGACACTAGAATTTTAATATTAAGTCATACATGCATAGCTTAAAGAATTACCATAAAAGGAGCATGGCCTAGCAATACCACTTCAGAAAATATTTAAAAGGTGAACTTACTTTGTAATAAATAGAAAAGATTCAGAATTTAAGTTAATTGTTTGACCTCAGAACCTGGGGAGAACAAAGCAGCCTGACCTCAGCTTAGGGACAGCGTTAGCTAGCTGCCTTCCCGGGCCCTGCTCCTGAAGCAGTAGCAGTGACAACCAGAGATCCGTATCTGTGCTCTGGGGGTAATTAGCAAGTTCTTTGTAGATAGCAAGATAGCCGCAAGTTATAGTTTAGCTTTGTGGTTCTTATCTGTGGTGATTGCGTGAGACACACGCTGCCACAGTTGCTGGTGCTGGAAACGCCTTAGTCACCGCTTTGTACAGAGGAGAGCACATTCGCAGGCGAGCTAGACGTGTCTTTCTGACTCTCTTCCTATCAGGTAGGAAAGCCTGAAGAATCAGTTCTTGTTACTGATTTTCAAAGTTTGAACAGATAATTTTAGACATTGCGTGTAAAAGATCTTCTCATAAGTATGACCTAGAGCTATGCCTTGCACCCCGTCCACTCCTCCATATCACAGCTAACAGTTTACCTAGCCTTCCTGTCTCATTAAAATAAAATAGTTGTAACTATATTAGCAAAAGTCCAATGAGACAGAGCTTGTATTGGCTAGTACCTGGAAGATCTGGGGTAGCTAGGTTAGACTCCACTAATTGAAAAGAGTGTTAACTAAGCATTTTGTGCAAGTCAAGCGTTGGTGTATGTTTACTGAGGTGTTGGATTTGAATCTAACACACAGTTGGCCTGCTCAGAATGTACATTTTTTAGAGCCCCTCATGAATGAGTGAATTTCACCCCCCTTGTATCATGGTCTATATGGGAATGAACAAGACTATAAAACAATAGAAAAGAAAATTGGAAGAGTATTCAATTATGTGCCAATAATTTCACACTCAGGAGGCAGAGGCAGAGGCAGGTGGGTTCCTGTGAGGAGGAAGCCACCTTGGCCTACATAGGCCAGCCAGAGTGACACACTGAAAGCCTGTCTCAACAACCAAATGAACAAAACAACAACAACAACGAAATCAAACAAAACCTCTGAAGTTGACTATGTCAGTATAGGACATTTACTATGAGTCTGTGTGTTAGATGTAAGAATAATAAAGGAGTTTTGAGCTTTAGAAAGAACCTTCATTTATCCATGTGTACAGCAAGATTAAAAAGGAATTTCATTCACCCATGTCCACATGCATGGTATTTGTTTCATTTTAATTCGAAGTAAATTTTTTACTTCTTAAAAAGACTTATATTAGATATTTGAGTGTGTGCATCGTGTGTGCAGTGCCATGGAGGCCAGAAGGGGGCATTGGATCCCTAGCACTGGAGTTACAGGCAGTTGTAAGCCATCCTGTAGGCGCTGGTTCCTCTGCAACAGTAGCTAGTGTTTGTAACAGCTACCAAGCCATCTCTCCAGCCCCTGCAGCTAGGAATTTTAATTCAGTCCCTGTTTATGGATATTTGGCTCATTTTTAGCTTTGACTATATGGCTAAAACTGCTATGAGTATTTATTTATAAACAGTAAATAGCTCAGTCTCACAAAGATGCTGGCTGACAGGGTTCTAGACTAGACTACACAGGCCAACTTTGGTGACTTGTGTTTCTTCTTTTCTTCAAGTGTCAGAAATATATCCCACACTTGATAAACAGCGTAGTTAACATAGGATGAAGTTTTGGTTAAATATGCACCATCCTGGTTCTTGTGTTTTATGTCCTAAGAGAATGGGATGTAAGCTGCTCCTTGGAAAATATATTTATAGTTTTCAGAAAAAGTATTTACTTCAGTCCATCAAGATAAATTAATCCCAAACTATTCTAAAAATTACAGACATTCCACTGTCCTTCTCCTAAGAAGATGTCATTTCGGAAGATGGATCCTAGTTGTACGATAGGATTTTATTGTCGAAACGTCCAGGACTTTGAACGAGCATCTGAAGAAATCACCAAGGTACCGTATTAAAAGCATGGCCTGTAAATTACCTGATTTATATTCTATAACAATAAATGTAAACTGTTTTATGTTTGTAAAATCCTCTTTGAATGTTGCTAACTTTGGGGAGCCAGCATTTGAGACAAGGTTCCAGCGACTAGTTGAAAGTGTTGTCCACTAGGTGGCAATGTTGAAACAAAAATCCTGCCAGCTCTGTCCCTGGGCAAGCAGTTAGGTTACATCCTATTTGAAGAGGGTTTTAAAGGGCACTCCCTTAGGGGTAGAAGAAAAAATTAATGAAGTATTTGGTCAAGTCAAATTTCATTTCTCTTTACTCCAAGTGTTCCTTTTATTTATTTATTTTTAAAGAGAAATGATAGTTTTGCGTTTCCTAGAACTGCTTTATCAAACGAAGGGTGTTGTTACCTTTTCATAGCTGCATCTTGTCTGGTCTGTCTACCTAATGGCTCTTTGAAGTAGTTACGCAGCTTCTTTTTGCATTTAAACTGGTGGCTGTTTTAGGTGCGTGAGTACTCCTGAAACACAGACACAGCTTTAATGCCCCCAGTATTTGGTACTTTGGGAAAGAGATAAGATTAGCTGCCCAAGAAGCCAGAGTAGCCGGACGGGTGTCTTTATCAGCAGCTTTGTAGCCTGTCCTTTCGTGCTAAGTCAGAGCAGCAAGGCACTCAGAACGTGTGCCCAGATGAACTAGGGGTTTTAGTACTGTTTAGCGTCGAGTTGAATTTATTCCTTCAGGAAAGTAGGTATTTTACTTCCACAATGTAAAAATAGCATTAAGTGCAAAGTCTCAAATGAGAATTTTAGTTTACTCGACCTGCCAAGAAGAACGGGAAATTGAACAGGAGCATGAGAGAAAAACGAGCAAGGAGATATTGAGATCCGGAGCCCTGCCTCCGTCCTGCCCACAGTCCTCACCTGCTCGCTCTTCCTGGTAATAGGAGGCCAGTGAACAGAGCAGAACGTGGGGTTCCCATCGCCTCCTTCCTGGAAGTCAGGATTGACAGGGTATATTTTGGTTTGATAGTCCTTTGTCTTTATAAAATACCATGCATGTGCTAAAATATATAAATCTAGGCGATCCAGTGATAGATGTTGATATTGACGAATAGTTTCTACATCAAGGTGTATTTCTCTGTTTTCATTAGCTTACTTTCTGTTTGGATCAGAATAAGTGTGTTTGAAAGAGGAGCACAGTCTACTCCTGTGGCAAAATGAAGCATTTACAGAGGAGTTGCGTTTTGACCTTTCTGATTAAAAATAGTAATTATGGTTTCCTTTACCAGAAAAGTGATTAGAATTATTGCTGATGTATTGGAGACTGTGCAGTGCTAATAAGGCAAAGGGGGACCGTGCTGCCGTGTTTTCTTGTTGTACCGAGAGTTTTTAAGACCCAGTTCACTGTTTTCTTAAGAGAATGCTTTTCAGTAGTGCCCAAACCTCACTTTGTCAGTTACTGTTAGTTGGGCAGTTCCAAGTTAAGCACACACATTCCTAAACCAGAATTTGGCATTTTTAGTCAATGTAATTATTTTCCATATTTCTTTTCTAATAGGATTTATTTTCTGTTTTCTCACTTTGAAAATTAAGCTAGGCAGTCTAGAATGTCATGTTTAATTTGTCATGTTCTGTGGGCGAATAGTCTCCTTATGCTGTGTGATTGAAAAATGTTAATAAAAATTGTTAAGCTAATTATTGGACGGAGTTCATTTTGTCAGGTACGTATGCAGCTACTGTATACAAAGCATAATGGGACCAAGATGGAATTCCTGCTTTGAATGAGACATAGAGCTTCTAGCCTCAAGTAACATTTCTGCTTAAGGAGGGGGATACGACAAGCAGACATATATATTACGTTGAATATGATAAGCGTCCATATGAAACTAGAAATAAATTGATGAGAAAAGAAGCAAGTTGAGCCCAGAGAGATGGCACATCCAAGTCAAAGTATTTTATTGTGATGGTGATATTTAAGCTGAACCTGAAAGTGTATGCATATTTCCATTGCTTAGTGAGAGGCACAGTACTTAAAGGGACCAGTCAGAGGGAAGGCCAAGAGAAGCGGTTGTGGTGCACAGAGAGGGGTCCACTCTGGTGGGTTTCTAGCACTTAAAGGACAGGATGTCTGTCCCCTGATGACCTGAGCCAGAACCCCAAAGGGTGTGGCCTGGAGATTTCAGTTTCTAACAAAGCAATCTTTACACCAGAGTTGGAGAACTGCTTGTGAGTCAAGCCAGGGCGGGATACTTGATATCTTCAGGTGTCACCAAGACATTTAGTACATATCTTTATTTCTCTTCATAGTGGAAAACATGGGGGTAGAGTAAACTTACGATTTCCCATTTTAATTTATTTTACAAAGTTGTTTAAGTTATAAATGATGAAGAGTGTTCATCAGTCACACTGAGGCAACACAGAAAAGCAGCGAAGGCCGTGTAGACTGCCTGTGGCTTAGGAATCAGCGCAGGCTGAGCGACCCTGGAAAGTTCATTGACACAACATTGCAGAGAAGCATGAATCCCAGGCCGAAGCAGCACATTAATAATGTGTTTTGTGACATTAAAATTTAAATTTCAGGCATATAGACATATGAAGAAAAATGCCTGTATTCTACCACTGTGAAAAATTACACATATAATATAATTGGTATGCATCCAATGGATGCGGCTCTTTCCCAGTTGCATTTCTCTTCTTGTGGGTACTGGTAACGTCATCCTGGATCAGCCCGTCACACCCGTGCTCTACACATCTGCACACGTCATATACTGCTCCGTATGCGGTCAAACCTCTCAGGCTTTCTTTCATTGATAGTCATTTAGCTTGTTTCTAAGATCCTAAAATTGCTTATTTCGGTTTTTGTTTTGTTTGTTTGTTTGTTTTTGAGACAACATTTTCTTGTGTAGTCCTGGCTGTCCTGGAACTTGCTTTTGAGACCAGGCTGGCCTTGAACTCATAGAGATCTGCCTGCCTCTGCTTCCCAAGTCCTGGGATTAAAGGCATGCACCACCACCATCTGGCACTAGAGAATATTCTCGTGCCCATCTGATCCCTTTAGGATTGCATTAGACATACTGTGTACATCAGAGTCGAAGTGCTGGGCACAGGGATGCATGGTTCCATGTTTGCCACATGCTATCCAACAGAATCTGAAGGCACTGAATGCAAGAATTCCCAGCGCCTTGCATGATGACGTGGGAAACTATCTGACCGATAATTTTAGTCAGTCTATTGGGTAGAAGTGGTATCTGTTTGGGGTTTTAGTCTGTGTTTCTCTGACTGATAGGTTAAACATCCTGTCAGGGTTAATTGGCCCATTTGGTTCCTCTTTTGTGCATTTATGGCTCCTTTTCTTTCCCCATTCTTCATGAGGGCTACTTATGAGAGAAGGCTTTGTAAATTTGGACACCGCTGCTTTGATGGCTTTATATTTGGTAAATAATTCTGCCAGGCTACTATTTTACTTGTTAATGCTATCTTTAATTTTAAGATTCCAAATAACTGTTTTTTATGTTTTTTAAATTTTGTATCAACAGAATGTTTACTAACCAAAGATTACAAAGATACTGACTTCTTCCAGAACTTTCCTGCTCCTGCTTTAAACTTAGGAACTTCCATGTTGTCCCTACACAGATAAATGGTTGGCCTGGCATCATTTGTCAAGTGTAGCCTTTCTTCATTGATTTGTAATGCCCCTTTCAAGGATTCCTGGCTGAGAACCAAAGGCGTGAGGTTGGAGAGGAAGGACTTGGTGTGAGGACGTCTCTGAAGAATCAGCAATATCAAGCAGACACTCACACTTAGATCAAGGGAAAGAGAGAACAGAAGCAGGCCTAGAGGACTAGATGAGAAAGTGGGTCATTAATATGGTCGGCCACCTACTCAAGAAATATTCGAATGCTTTACGCCTCCCATTCCTGCAGAACTCAGAGCTCCTGAGCCCGGGTGGTCACACCCACTGATATAACCTATTTTCTCCTCTTCTAGTCCTAACAGGAATTAAAAACCCAGTCCCTTTGCACAGTCAGGTTTTCTGGAATGCAGACACAGCAGCTGCGGGCTTCCTAAGACTTATGGAGTCACTCTCTTTAGCTCTGTCCCTGGTCTTCCTGTTGTTATTCCTACCTCCCATCCGTTATCCCTCCCTTACGTTTTTTTATGTCCTTTATTTTCCTACATGCTTTTTAATTTCTGGGAAGATAAGTGATTGTCATGGTTCTAATCCAAGATGTTCCCCACAGGCTCATGTGTTTGAACACCTGATCCTCAGCTGGTGACATCATTAGTGGCAGGGGTTGGAGAAGCTTTAGGGCCTGAGACCCTGCTAGTGAGGAGGCTTCTCTGGGGGTTATAGTCTGGTCCTGTTTCTGTGCCCATTCCCCCTCATACCTGTGCCACCAGGAGCAGAGGGGCTCCTCCCTCCTTGGCTCCCTGCCATGATGGGCTGAATCCTGAAACCATGAGCCCAGATCAGTCCTACAAGGCTTCTGCCAAATGTTTGCCACAGCGCTGAGTGGTGTGGGTGTAGGAGCAAGAGGATCAGTGGGCAAGGGGGCCGCTGCCGGGCCTCACAGCCTGAGTTGGATTGTGGGATAACTTTCCACCTGGGGTATATAATTCTCTGTTTCTTCTTTTTATTTGGTTCCTCTTTTTTTAATATATTTTGTGGCACTATCATTAATTATGTACAAATTTAGGATTATTAGGCCTTATTCTTCAATGGAATCTATTGATTGATTAAAAGTTTTCTATTAGTGGGGGGGGGCCGGTGGTGGCGCACGCCTTTAATCCCAGCACTCTGGAGGCAGAGGCAGGCGGAACTCTGTGAGTTAGAGGATAGCCTGTTCTACAGAGCTAGTTCCAGGACAGGTTCCAAAGCTACAGAGAAACCCTGTTTTGAAAAACCAAAAGAAAAAAATCTATTGATTTATTTAAGAGTTTTATTAGATTTATTTTTTCTAGTCTATGTGTGACTATTTTGCCTGCATGATGTCTGTGCCCTATAGGTGTGCATAGTACTCAAGGCAGTCTGAAGAGGGGCACCAGATCCTCTGGAACTGGAGTTACAGATGGTTGTGAGCCACCGTGTGGGTGTTGGGAATCAAACCTGGGTCCTCTGGAAGAGCAATTAGTGCTCTAAACACCAAGCCACCTCTTCAGCCCCTGGATTGATTTTTTTTTTTTTTTTTTGAGACAAAACCTGTGGTCTTGAAAACTATGTAGCTGAGGCTGGACTTATTCCTTCTATTTAAAAAAAATTATCGTGTGTGTGTGTGTACATGTGTAGATCAGAAGACAGCTTGAGGGAGTCAGCCCTTCTTCCGTCACGTGGATTCCCACAGTCTTCCTCAGGCTGCCAGACATGGCAGCAGTTATCTTGATGGCCCAAATTCCAGATCCTCCTGTTTCTGCATTGCAAGTGTTGGGATTACAGGCCTGCACCGCCTCGCCTGGCCCAACTGGATCATCTACCATGATATAATTGCGTCCTCTGTCTCTGTAATAAATATTTCCTGCCTCATGCTCTGTTTCTGGGCTTTGCTGTCCACAGTTTGAATCTTGGAGGGTGCTGGATTCCTTGTGTTGTAGCGAGTGTCACCCTTCCCGATGCCCTTGTTCCTTCCTGTCTCACGCTGCTTTCTTCTGGGGTCTTTCTTAATTGCTTTCATGGTTATTTCTTTCCGTGCTGTTTATTGATGAAAAAAATATACTGCTTTTGTTTACGTCTTTATTTTGCCTCCATTTAACAGAAACAATTTGAAATCTTAAAGAAGAGGTGAGAATATAATACAGCTAACTTCGTGCTGGAACCGTCTGAGAGTAATTGCTAGCATAATACCTCATAATTGAGTGTGCAGTTCTTACAAACAAGGACTTTCTCCTGCATCAGCTCAGTTCAGCGGTCACTGTCAGGGAAGTGACACAGTTTATCATGTTAGCGTCTAAGCTCTAGAGGGCACGGTTTGGCCTGATGTGGCTGAGGGACCGGTTGACGGCCGTGCGCGGCAGCTGTGTCTCGAATCCGCTCAATCTAGAGAAGTTCTCCGTCCTCCCTGGCCCTCACATGAGCGTGTAGTTTTAAAGATGACTAGACCTGCTTAAAACAAAAACAAAAAACTGGACATCTTTGATAATTTTTCAGTTTGCGCCCACGGGGCAGGTTTGCCTCCTGTTTCCTCAGAATTTTGAGGTCCCCCACATTTGTCTGGTGTCTTACAGCAGGTGACACAGAATATGGTATTCTTACTGAATTTCAGTGGCTGGCACATGGTTTCAGTTTGTCCCTTTGCTGGCATCTAACTCCCGTCACTTACGGTGATACCTACTGCATCACTGTACTAAGTAGGCCAGAGAGATTTCCCCCACCCCATCATGGAAGCCTGCTGTGCCCAGCCCCACCTAGTGGCCTCGGAAATGAATTGTCTTGGAGGTATTTTCCTCCCCTTGTTTCCTGGCCCCTGGCGTCTCCTGACTAATCCCCTGCCCTCGGCAGGGTTCTCACTCCATAGATACACTCATCTCATTGCTTTCAAAGCTTTTCAACAAGGCTTTTTTTAAAAAAAATCTATTTATTAATTCCTTATGATTGCTCTTAGTGGTAAAGTTATTTTGACACACTGTTTCATCAGGCTCTCCTAACAATGATATTTATAAAGTGGCTTTTAGCTATTTTTTTAAAAGCTGTACGACTTGACTATAAAATGAAAGGATCGATTTTAAAAATCATAAAATTATTTTTATTTTTTATTTCACTAGAATTTTGCCACAGGCACTATGTATAGAAAAAGACCTGTTGCATTTTATTTAATATCCATCCCAAGGCGAGTGGCCACTAAAGTAAGTTATAAAAGCGCGACAGTAGAGCACAGCAAATGGGAAAGAAGTGGGTGACTGTGTACATCAGCAGTGCCATCCCATGGGCCCTGCCTCAAGCTGGGTCTTTCTCCACGACACGCCTTCGTCTGCGGTACAGGGAACTCCTCCCATCTCTCTTGACCAGGCATTGAGTGGTCACTTCTGTCCCCTCTCATCATGCTGGCCCGTCGTAACATCTTCCTGTTTCTTAACAGTCACCGTGCCACACCTCCAGTCTGCTGCAGCTTAGGTGGCACAGTCATTTCATTTAAAACGGAGAGATGGCTCAGTGGTTAAGAGCACTGGCTGCTCTTATAGAGGCCCTGGGTTTGATTCTTCACACCCCTGTGGTAGCTTATAACCCTCTGTCTAGTTCCAAGGGATCCGATGCTGTGTTCTGGCCGCCATGGCTACTGCACGAATGTAGTGTACAGATAGACACACAGGCAAAATACCCATACTCATAAAGGAATAAAAGAAGTTAAATTAAAAATGTGATTAAGCTTGTGCTAATAACTTCTCATTCATACTTTTATAGTTTCTTTCCAACCCACTCGGTGTCAAAGCCCAAATGTGTACTAACCCATGTGGCTTCATGGGGCCCGAGAGCAATCTCTGCTTCCTCCTCATCGGGCCCGACCTCACCTTCTACCCTCTTCTCCCAGCCCTTGTCTAGCCACCGCTAACTGAGCCTCTGCTTGTTCATGGAGTTCTCTCTGTGCGTAGAATTCTCTTCTGACAGATACACCTGTGTTTCCTCCTTTGCGTCTTCCAGGTCTGCGTTCATGTTCCCTGCTTAGATTCCTAGCCATCTGCCTGTAGCGGCCCCTCCCTGTTTTGTCTCCTTAGCACACTTGCTATCATTCATTTTACACGTGTGTAACGCGTCTGTGTGTGTTCTGCTGCTTCAGGCACACATGTGTCTTTTCCACAGCAATGCCACCTTGGCCAAGTTAAGGAAATGGGCTGAGTTCATTGCTGAATCACCAATGCTTACTTATTACTTAGACTTGCCTGTCCCATTCTACAGGCCAGTAGGTGTTTGTTGAGAGGAAGAGACCTTGTTGAAAGCTTTTCTCAGCCGTTCTCAACGAGTTCCATGGTCGAGCTATGTAGAAAGTCTGGTATATGTTCACCTATTCATCTTAAAATGTACAGCAGTCTGCTTACTCAGCACTGTTAGCGTGTGCAACTCAACATACACTTCTTCAGAAAGCTGATTTGTGAATGTGGCAAGGAAACATACACATACATCTTAAAAAATCTGTCGGTTGAGTCCAGGTTTCCCTGTTTAGGAACAGAGTGCTGGCTGCTGTGGAGCTGAAACCAGCTTGAGTGAGTCTTGCTTTCACACCTGCTCCCTGGCCCTCCGCTCCCTCCCCTCTGTGTTTCCTGCTCCTTCCTGGGAATGATGAGCTCAACCCCAGATGATCTCTCTTCTGTTCCACAGACCTGCAGCTCTGTGTCCTGTACGGAACTGCTGCTGACATGTTTGATTGTCCCCTCAATAAGAACACCTTTCTTAGGAAGTTCTCAGTTTTGAATTCTAATTGCTACAGCCTAACTGCTCTGATACGCTGTGCCTCTGTGGACACCAGGTATATATGCGGGGCGCAGCCTTACAAGCAGGCCAACTCTCTACACATAAAATGAATGTCTTCAGAAGACATGGGCACCTAGAAGACTAAGTGGCAGTGCCAAGCCACGCCCCTTGCCACACCTCAAGACTGTGTCTCAGTCTCCCGCTTACACGTGAACCCACCTTCCCGCGGCAGATCAGCTCTGTTCCCAGTTGCACAGAGAACACACATTCCCGAAAGTCATTTCGATTGTCAGGTAAATCATGCTGTTGAAAAGCGGCTTGCTTTTTGTTGTTTGTCTTACGTTGGGTTGGAACTTGCCTCTGTAGGCCTTGTCCTCAGTAGTCACAGAGGGAGAGAGTTTGCTTTCTTGTCTCGGATCAAGATTCCTGTTATGGCTTCCTGAGTCCATCACAGTTTCACCTCTGTGAAATCGCTCTTGTGTTTTAGGCACATGTTTATAATATTTCCCAAAGATGCTCTTTCCAGCTCTACATTCTCCAACTATACCCTTTTCCTTCTGGAATCCAGTGATAAGGACTCTTGATTCTTATGTAATCTTCAGTGGTTTCGAGTTTCATTAGGAAGACAAGAGTAGACATTAACAATAAATGACTCTGTATGTTTAATAAATGCCAGAAGATTAATATTATGATAACAGCAATATCAGTGATAAAACCAACACATTAGACACCAGACAGTCTTGTAAGAACTTTAAATACATTAACTGTCAGTCTGTACAGCAACTCTCTGGGGTAGATGCTAGCATCTCTGGCATTTACCTATCTCTAGCTAAGTGAGGCAAGACAGTCTGGTCAGGTAACTCACTCAGGCCCACACAATTCACAGGTATCTGGCTCTGAACAGAGTCTGCCCAGTGCCACAGTTAATGTTAGTCACCTGTGCACCGTACTGGACAAGTCTGTGGGTCTGAGAGGAGCCGTCAGTGTGGTCTGAGGTAGCGTCAGGAGAATCTGGGCTAGAACTGGACGGACTGCTCCCGAGCAATCGGGAAAGAAGTATGAGGAAGGACTAGCCAGCACTGTGGGTAGAAGCTCTCTGAAGAACGTTGTGAGAAGTTTGTGCTAGAGTGGTTATCAATCGAGTGTTTAAGCAAGCAATGAAACCCAAACCACCTTTCATCCGATTCATCAGGACCCGAGATCTGCCCTCAAGGGCCTTGCTTTCCTGTCTTCTCTCATCTGTCTGCTCAGATGTGCTGAGGATGCAGGCATCCACAGTCTTCAGTCCCTCCGGCTCCTTTGCCAACAGGGCTTGCTTCGTGTCATTTGGGTCTCAGCTTCAGCCTGGCCGCTTTTGACCACAGAGCCTGAAGATGTCCTTAGCACATGGCCTTGCTTATTTTTACCACGCTTCTCATTTGTGAATGGCACACAAATACCACTGGGTAATTGTTTAATCCCCATCTTGCTTCCTTTTTTGGAAGGAGAATCCTGATTGTATCCGTGATGATAATGTGCCCTTCTACTCATGTTACTAGGGTCTCAGTCTGGATACAGTGTGAGCAGTGAAGCATGGGTGGGCGTGGACCAGGAGTTTGGGGGATGTTTTGCTGATGAAATGGGATCTGTGTGCAACGTTGTCACTCTCACATCCCCCTGCCCCTCCCTTGAAGGCAAACTAAACCTATGGGATGTTAGTAATCTTCTGTAATTGGGAGAGCAAGGTCAGGGAATTATAGAAACTGTCTTTTGATGTCTGCTAAACAATGCAAGCTTTAAAAAAAGGCTTCTTGTTACCTTTATTAATTGTCTTTGTTTTGTTTTGTTTTTGTCTTTGTTGCTTACAACAGCTCAACTACTAATTCATATAAAGGTCTCACTGTTAACGGAATTCTGGAAGGGAATAATCTGGGGAGGAAGAACTTGTTCTATTTTGTTAGAATTGATTTGATCCGATGTTGCAACGGGCCCTCCTTGTTGTACGCTGTGTAGCATAGTAGTCATGTTAGAATTAAGCTGCCAGCGATCAAAACCTGGCTGTGTCCGTCCCTTCTAGCCATACAGCCTTAAAGAAGTCACCTGATCCTGGAGTCTTCACTCGCCTCGGCTGCATACGGTCAGGTGACGATAATGCTTAGCAGAGAAATAGTTGAAACTGAGAGCAGGTAATATTTTAAGGGGGCGAATATAGGATGAGCTAATGTGTAGGAGAGGTGAAGGGTTTATTTTATATCTGTATTTGGGGATGCGGAAATACACAGAAACAGTGAGTAAAGGAAGGGATGAAAGATCATTCTGAAAACACCGGGAAGATAACATTACAAAACCAAAAGAAGTACCATTTAAGAAAGAAATGCTCAGTGTTGGTCATCATAGAAACACGGCGAGAATAAGAACATTATAGGGTGTTTATTTGAGAGGGAGAAGTGCGGCTGGATTTAAGGGTGAGCAGTGAGGGGACAGGCATAAGAGGGCTGACAGCACCTGCATCTTTAGTTCCACCACACGGCTCTGCTACGGTAGTAGCAAAGGGACATCGCCACGTGTGCATTTGATTTCATGTGTGTGGGCTTGTCACCTGTGTTTGTCTGTGTCTCATGTGCCCATAGCAGCCTGAAGAGGGTGTCAGGAATTACAGATGGGAATCAAACCTGGGACCTCTGTAGGAGCAGCTGGTGCTCTTAACCACTGAACCATCTTCTCGGCATTCTTTAGTGTGTGTGTGTGTGTGTGTGTGTGTGTGTGTGTGTGTGTGTATACATACTTAGTTTTAGTTTTGGTATTTTAAGACAGTATTCTGATAGAGTCAGTCTAGGCTGGCATCTAACTCTTGATCATCCCAAGTACTTGGGAGTGTGCCACACTTATGGGTGTGTGCTATCATTTCTGACTTATGGTATACGTTAGTCTATATTGTACATTTGCACATGTCACCGAACAAGTGTGTATATAAGATTATGACTGCCATGCTTTAAACAATTGAAAGGCCTTTCGAGGTGATTTTGACAATTCTTTTATTTCTCATTCTTTTGGCCGACTTTGGAATGTGGCCAGCACGCCCAGTGCAGCTATTACGGACAGTCTCAGCAGACTGCTGCCGGCTGCAGTGATTGACATGTTTGCTGGGAGGCCATAGTGGAATGGACTTTGGCATGAGGAAAGAGATCATCCCTTGTTTTACCTCTGTTCTTCTAACTAGCTTTATGATGAAATAAATTACTCCACCCCCGTCTTCTAGATTTTTTTCTTTCTAAATTCTGAAGCCTGTCCACCCAGTGCATAGATAAAGTATGATCATATTTCTTTCCTGTAAAGGAATCTATGACTTGCTTTTCAGGTAATAAAGCAGCTTCAGCATGTATTTGGCTATGCTGTAAAAACAGAATAGAATTTAAACTTGTCTAAAGTTGAAGAGTGACCGCCCTAGCCCCTTTTGGAAATCAATTATGCTGTGGTAAATTAATTTATCTTAAAAATTTAAAAATGCTATTTTCTTAACATGAAAAATATGTGTTTAAAAGTTTAGGAAAAAAATACATACACACACACACATATGTTATATATGCCAACAGGAAAAAAGCCGATTGTTAATTTTCTACTCTAGAGACAAATGTTAATATTTTCAATCTATTTCTTCCAGCCTTCAAAAGGCATACAGTTATTTTAATGTGCTTTAGGTTAAGTTTTATAAATAGCTTTATATTCTGTTTAAAGATATACAGTAGGGCAGGGAGATGGCTCAGCAGGTGAGGGCATCTCCGAGAAGCCCTGGTGATGTCGATCCCGTTCTTGGCACCACACAGCTGAAGGAAAGAGTTGACTCCAGGAAACCACCCTCTCACCCCACAGGTGCCTTCACACGAATGTAATAAAGCTTGTAAAAGATTATATAACGAACACTGGGGCCTGGAGAGGTGCCTCAGCAGTTAAGGGTGCTTCTGCTCTTCCAGAGAAGCCGAGTTCAGTTCCCAGAACCCACATCAGGAAGCTCACAACTACTGGTAACTCCAGCTCCAGGGGATCCAGTGCCCTCTCCGGCCCATCAGCAGCACTTGCACACACGTGGCATATGCATGTGCGTGTGCAAGCACACACATACAAATAAATGTAAAGAAGATATACAGTAAGCAATTCCCTAAATGATTAAATAATTGATGTTGTGTTTAACTTGGAATAGTATTAAATTAGTGATATATTGTCTCACATAGATAACCTAATTTGGAATTTTTAAATGTAGATTTTGTATTATCTACTTTGGAAAATCCCAAAATTTTGACAAAATTGTCAGTGTTCCAATTAAAAAAGAATACCAGACTTTCCTTTCCTTTCCTTTTCTTTCTTTCTTTCTTTCTTTCTTTCTTTCTTTCTTTCTTTCTCTCTCTCTCTCTCTCTCTCTCTTTCTTTCTTTCTTTAAAAAAAAACAATTTACTTAAGATGTATTTCTATTTTTATTTATGTACCTGTGTTTGTCTGTGTGGGTGCACACGGAGACCAGAAGAGGACATTGGCTCCCCTGGAGCTGGAGTTACCTGTGGTTGTGAGCCACCTGATGTGAGTGCTGGGAACCAAACTTGGGTCCCTGGAGGAACAGCAAGTGTTCTTCCTCACTGAGCCATCTGCCCAGCCCTCAGTTTTTCAAATCAGTACTTTGTATTTTTAAAGCTGTCTTGCTGTGCTGCCCTTAGCTACGGGAAGTATCTGGAAGGTATGTGGGCAGGTGTTTGGAGCTGCGTGTATCCATGATGAACCGCTGATGTGGAACTCATATTCTCTGGCCGCGTGATCATTTGAGTGCTTGAATTCGTCTGTTTAGAAGCGAGAATGAACTAGACAACTTACAGAGCCTCCTTTGATTTTCATTTCCACTTTTCATTTGTCTTGAAATGATGACTCACTTTCCATAGCATGTTGTTGATCGGGTTTCATTTAGCTTCATCTTCTAGGTAACTGTCTGGTATAGTGCATAGTTTTCTCTTTTATTAATTAAATTTATTCATTTGTTTTGCATACCAACTTCAGTTTCCCTTCCTTCCTCTCCCCCCATTCCTTCCTGCCACCTCCCGTCCACACGCCCCCCCCATAGAGTATTTTAATAGGCTGAATAATCTTGAGCGTTTACCTTTAGCTTCACAACAAAACTGAGCTGGAAGGTCTCCCCAGACCTTCCTCCCCACCATCAGTCTTCCACAGCAGGGTAGCGTGTCTGTTACAGCCAAGGCACTCAGATTGACATGTTGCTATTGTCCCAAATCCAGAGTCTTAAGATTTACACTGTGCGCTTTATATTCTGTGGCTTTTGACAGACATATTGAGACACATGTCATTATAATATCATAAACAATAGCTTAACTGTCAGAACCCTCTCTGCTCTGCCTGATCAGCCTCTGTCCTCCTAGACACCGAGCTTTTTTCTGTGCCCATCATTTGCCTTTTCCAAAATGTCCTCCAGCCGGGGCCATGCAGTACGTAGTCTCCTCGGACTGACCTTCTCCGCGTGGTGATATGCACTTGAAGTTTTCACATGTGTTTTGAAAGCTTATTTCTTTCCATCACAGACTAGCATTCTGTTTTTTGGATTACCACAATTTATTTGTTCTCTCATTAAAAAAACAACAACAACATCGTGATTACCTTCAAGTTTTGACAAAACGAAGAGAACTGCTGTAGACATATAGATGCAGGGTTTACATAAGTGTATTTATCTTATGTATATGAGTGTTCGCCTGCAGGAATGTATGTGCACTACATGTGTTCCTGGTACCTATGGAGGTGAAAGGGTTGGATCCTGTGACAGCTGAGTTATATAGGCAGTTGAAGGTGCCACGTGGGCGCTGAGTCTGATCTCCATCCTCAAGAGCAGCCAGTGCTCCTAACTGCTGAGTCCCCTCTCCAGCCCTCTGCTGAAGGGTTTATGTGGACACTGCATTTTAACTAACTTGGATAAGCCTTTATTTTTAATTTTATGTATGGGTGTTTCCCACATGTGTGTCCACGGAGGGCAGAAAGAAGGCGTCAGATCTCCTGGACCTGGAGTTTGAGATGGTCATGAGCTACCATGTGGGTGCTAGGAATTGGATCCTGGTCCTCTGGGAAAGCAGTCAATGTTCTTAACCCTGAGCTGTTTCCCCAGCTCCCTGGATAAACCTTTAATATATTTCTCATTTGAGAGCCTTTAATCTTACTGTAGATAAACTCAGAGAGATTGTGCCATTGCTAGTTCTCAAAGCTGGAACCGGCATGTTTTTTTGTGGAGGAGGCTTAGATTGCAGGAGGGTAAACGCACTTTATAAAGGGTAAAAGTTTTCTTTCTGACGTTTTTCCTGTGGTGCAGATTTAAATCTGATGATAGATGAGCATCTTGGCCATAGCCAACAAACCCAAAAGTCTCCTTTCTGATCTTGGAAGGAAAGGTGACGATTCTAAGGTTAGCCGTGCCGTGTTGATCTGAGAACAATGTAATATGGACGCTTGCCCATCAGATACCGGACTTCACAAGTGACACGGAATGGATATAAAGTGACAGGCAGGTCTGGCGTGTTTCCCAGCTGTTGGCTGGTGGAGGATGAGTCCTCAGATGCCAATCCTTTCCGCCTCTTGTTCTTTATTTTCCATATTTTTGTCCTTCTCCTCATTTTTTGTAGGATGCAAATCAAATAAACTAGAGCAAAGTATAAATTAGAAGCCTGCTATGAATTACAGGATCTGCTGTCATCACCTCTGTTTTAGTACTTGGCTGTTTTAACAGGGTTTGTTTCCATGCAACAAAAAATGTGTTTTATGCTAAATGTCTCATTGAAATGTTTTTTACATTGTCTCTTTTGCCAGAGCTCCCTATTTAAGCCATGTTTCGAGAGAGCTTACAAATTGTGTGTGTGTGTGTGTGTGTGTGTGTGTGTGTGTGTGATAAATCTACAGGTAATAACAAACCGTATTTAACTGACGACTGGTGATGTGTCTATGTACAGTTGGTATTCTCTCAGCCTTTGCTGTGTAACTTGAACTTTTCAGAATTTTAATGGCATTTATTGGCAACAAAACTTGGTTTCTTCTGGGCCTGCTGGTACATGCCTGTAATCCCAGTATTCTGGAGACAGGGCTGTTATGAGGTTGAGGCCAGTCTGGGCCATCTTATCTCAAGAGCGAAAAAAGAGAAAGAAAATTTTCTGTTCAAATATTCTTCAGAGAAAGTTTTCTATTCATTTTTATGAACATTATTTACATGTTACTAGAATTTGTTTAACAGAAGATTTAAAATTGTTCAAAGTATACTTGAATCTGCAACGTATAAACATTTATTTTGTAATACTTGCACGTTTCCCACAAGATTGTAGGGGCTGCTTTTTTTTTTTTTTTTTTTTTTTTTTTTTGGTAAGGAGGCACTGTGTTATTGCTGTACAAGAGGTCATTGTTTCATGTTGACTGTATCAAAGCAGAAACATTTCAGTCACAATTGTTGGTATAGGAATCTTTGAAAATACCAAACCTATTTTTTAATTTTTTATTACATTTTTAAAATGTGTGTGCCATTTTTTACAAGTAGAAGTCCGAGGACATCTGTGGGAATTAATTCTCTCCACCCTGTGGGTGTCGGCCATTGACTGAGCTCGGGTTGTCAGGCTTGGTGGCAAACATCTTTACCCTCTGAGCCATCTTATTGGCCCTCAAACTGAGTTTTTAAAAGAACTTTATATTCTTGCTTTCAGTCTTTTAAAAACAGTTCTCTCCTAGGGAAGTTGACTAACTTTGGCTGTCTCATAGATGATGAGGGTGAGTGATTTTTAAGGCCACCTTGAGGTAGTTGCAGAACTGAGCCTGTACCGCGCCATCTGACTTGGTGTCGCATTGTTTTTGTGTACGTTACCTCAGCAAACCATTTTCACAACAGTTCACTGCAGTTTTGTCACAATTCTGCCTGCTAGCTAAAAGAAGATACATTTGAGCTAGTTCTTCAGCATGACTACAAAATAATGGGGCTAGAAGGCTGTGGGAGACCTTGGGGTGGAAGAACCCAGCGATCTAGCTTGTATTTTTATGGGTAAACTGATCCTCTTTAACCCTGTAGGCAGGACGGTTAAAACAACAGCACTGGGTGAGTGTAAGGGAGAGATGTGTACAAGACAAAGCTGGGGCTGAAATGTTTAGTTTTGTCATGTGGCCCTACTATGCGCAGTTGCCTCCAGTGTGTGATTCATTGTGCTGTCTCTTGCAGATGTTGAAAATTTCCTCTAAGGAGAAATACCCATTGTTTACTTTTGTGAACGGCCATTCCAGAGACTTTGATTTTACATCTACTGCAGCCAGTGAAGAAGACCTTTTCTCAGAGGATGAAAAGAAAAAATTCAAAAGATTTAGCACAGAAGAGTTTGTCTTGCTTTAAAGACGAGTGCATTCGTGTTTCTGAGAAGCGCTTGACCACAGGAGGGCCACGGAGAGTAACAAGCAGGCACGAGATCCTCTGCCGTCCAATCCTAACAGTGCGCATTTGAAAACACCCAAACGTGCAAGGATTTTTCTGAAAGAAATGACTTGATGGCCTTGCTTTCGAGTGATAATAACAGTGGTTCCGGTTACATTCCTGCTGCCCAAAGACATGCTGACGAAACACTACCTTAACCATAAGCCTTTTGGTCCCCAGCATCTTCTACCTGAGCCCGTTGGTCCCCTGGAGGTTTTGTGATACAGGTTCCCTCAAAGATTGGGATCACCAAACTAATTTTCAAAGCCTTGCTTGGTGTTAATGACAAGAGACCAGAGACTGGATCTTCAGAACTACCCAGGCTCCTGCTGTTAACGGAACCAGAGGATGCTTTGGATTTGTGTATCTGGATAACTAAATGGACACATCAAATCATGTAAGCAGGAGTTTATGGCAATACTTAACAACATGGTTTTATAGTAGCTACTCCTTATGCTTGTGCAGAGCAGTGAAGAATGAATATAAAGCATTGTCTTTTCTTTTCTTTCTTTGCTTTTTTTTCCAATCCTGGGGATCGAGCCCAGGGCCTTGTACATGCTAGGCAGATGTTCTACCTCTGAGCTGTCCTAAAGTGCAGATTTTCCCCATGTATTTAAAAGTTAAGTTTTTAGTAGTATCTATATTTATTTTAATTAGATAAAGGAAATTGTTTCCTATCTTAAAAGTGAACTTTTGTAGTATGATAGGGCATCTCTTGGGTATACAATGGCACTGGGTTTTGATCCTACTTCATGTTCTGGCTTTGTGGGAGCCTAGCCAGTTTGGATGCTC
>NC_022016.1:66966764-66969864 GCF_000317375.1 Microtus ochrogaster
AGGGGGAGGGAAATGGGAGGCTGGGAGGAGGTGGAAATTTTTTTAAAGAGTGATAAAAAAAAAGTGAACATTTGTGGAAATCTAATGTATTACCCAATTTTTAACTCTAAAGATGAATAGCAAGAAAGACATGGATGTTTTTGATTTTGCTGTTTGTTTAAAGTGTTGCCATGGTGTTTAGAGGTTAAGACTGTTTACAGGTTAAATCTGCCTTAAGTGTGTTGAGAGTTTACTTAAAGACAAATTTGTGATATAAAAATATGCCAGGATTATAAAATAAATACTTTAATAAACATGTGAGAACATAAAATGCTTTTGTTTTGGTTTTGATGTTTGGGTTATTTTAATTCTCTTATTGAAAAAAATCATTATCTCAGATGAATTCTCTTTGCTTCTGATGAGTGGAGATAATATTGCTTGGGAAGCAGAGCTTTAACTGTTTTATGAAGCCTCTGTGTTTCCTTGTGGAATGGTGACCTATAACGATGTAACAGTTTGTATCCTGTAGCCATTGCTAGTCTATATCAGAGAACCCCTGTGTTTACAGTTGCATGAAAAGCCCAAAAGAGGGCGGGACACAGCTTCAGTAAGCCTGAAGACTAAAAACAGGTTTGACATTTCCCATTGAGAATGGTTTATTGAATTGAAGCAGTCTAAAATCTAAATTTTCCCTTTGCCCTAGATAAATCTGGACAAATTAAGTTCGATACTAATTTTCCTAGAATGTCAAGGCAGTATAAAAATGAGAAGCCAAGAATATGCCAGGTTTTATGCGCTGCGTATTGCCTGCGTCTCAGACACCGTAGGATTGGATGGTAGACGCAGCTCATGTGCCCTTAGACCATCCTGTGGATCAGTACTGACTCTAAGTGTTCCTGCATAAGAACTCTATAAAAGCGTGTAGTTACAAAAGAACCTCTGTACTTCCCTAACTCTTCAAAAGATAATATTAAAGGAGAATCTTGGAGCGAGACGACATTCTACCTGGACAGTGGTGAGAAGGGAGGAGGTAGCAACTCTATAAGTCTATCTAAAGTGCTGCTTCGGAATAGTGTGTACTCACAGCAAATCTACCTGACTGCAATAACTATCTAGAATCAGGAACTTTTAGCACAATAATATGCATCTAAAACATATTTAGTAATGTGTAGGGGTGAATGAATGTATGGGCAGAAGTTAAGAGTGATGGGTTTATCTTGGTTATTTACCGAGGCACCTTCATCTGAGGACCAGCCGAGGCTAGGTTACTCTCTCACTAGGGAAGCAGCAGCTGGACTCTACCATTAGGTCAGGATAGAAGCATTTTTGCCTTGAACACAGACTTTAAGTTCTGTGAGCCGAAGTAGGATCAGGGATGCTTCAGAGTGCTCCCTTCCAGCCCCAAAGCCCAGAAGCAAGGTCAGGGATGCTTCCGAGTGCTCCCTCCGAAGGTAGGTTCTAAGATGAGTGCTTTTTTAAAAAATTTATTTATTTATTAAGGATTTCTGCCTCCTCCCCGCCACCGCCTCCCATTTCCCTCCCCCTCCCCCGATCAAGTCCCCCTCCCTCATCGGCTGGAATAGAGGCCTGGTGGAGGGGAGTCTCCTATTAAAGATACCAGACCTTACCAGGAACGTTTCAGAAATCGCTTTGTACAAGTTTTGATAGAACTTTTAAACACAGGTCCTTTGTCTTCTTTATAAGGCTTGATGTTGTAAATTGATTTTTTTTTTTGCCACCAGCAGGCAAGTTTAAAAGTCATTCTTTACTGAATAAATGGATTAATAAATGAAAAGATCCTTTATAGTGTGGATATTTCCAAAAATTTCCCAGAGGTATTCATTTTTCTGGTATTCCATCAAACCAACCCCATTAACCTGTATTAATGAGGAGATAATCTTAGAAGTTTACTAACCCAGATCATTCTGGGATCTGTCCACCTTAGAAGTTGACGCTGTCTGCAGCAAATACAACTTTAAATGCTATTTCTAACCCCAGAGAAGCTGACATTAAAACAGAAAGCAACAAAGTGACTTCCCTGTGTAAATCATCCAGTTTGGGGTCAGAAACCTCCTTTTTGGTAATCTCTAGTTAGCCTCTATCCGTCTGTGCCGGAAAGCGCTGTGCTCCGGTCAGCGCGTGGCAGCCCAGCTTTCCCGTTTGTTAGAGATCACCTTCCAAAGCTGTATTCGACATGTAAGTGTTTTTGCCTATATGTTCAGGTACAAGCATTAAAGGAAAAAGAAACAGCCATAAAGGATTTTCCAAAACCAGGAAACAAGAGGAAGGGCAGGTAAATAACGAAGAAACAATTTATAAAATAAAATCACTAAGTGTGTTATTATTGAAGCAGACACGAGAAGAAGAAACTACGTTTAAAGTATTGGTGAGAGACACTAGACATCAAGACATCATGATAGAAGATGCGGGGAGCTGGCTCAGTGGGCAGGAGTGCTTGTTCAGTCATGGGGACCAGAGTTTGTACCCCAGAACCTGTGAAAAGAGGGTGTTTCTGTGTACCTCTGTAACCCTTGTGCTGCTGGAGGCGGAGACAGGATTGTTGGGATTTGCTGGCTTGCCAAGATGGCAAGTTCCAGGTTTAGTGAGAGACCCAGTCTCAAGAGAATATGGCTGAGAGTCCTCCTGTGGCCTTTGCACATGAGTACATGGGTATAGGCAATCACCCATACCACGTGGATGTAAGCATCCCCCACACCGCGTGGATGTAAGCGTCCCCCACACCGCATGGGTGTAAGCGTCCCCCACACCGCATGGGTGTAAGCGTCCCCCACACCGCATGGGTGTAAGCATCCCCCATACCGCATGGGTGTAGGCAATCCCCATACCGTGTGGATGTAGGCAATCACCCATACCACGTGGATGTAAGCATCCCCCACACCACATGGATGTAAGCATCCCCCACACCGCATGGGTGTAAGCGTCCCCCACACCGCATGGATGTAAGCATCCCCCATACCGTATGAGTGTAAGCATCCCCCATACCGCATGGGTGTAGGCAATCCCCATACCGCGTGGGTGTAAGCATCCCCCATACCGCGTGGGTGTAGGCATCCCCCATACCTCATGGGTGTAAGCATCCCCCATATAGCATGGGTGTAGG
>NC_022016.1:66970540-66985954 GCF_000317375.1 Microtus ochrogaster
CAGGCAATGCTCTTAACCTCTGAGCCATCTCTCCAGCCCCAGCATTTTATGTTTTTATTTACGAAGCAGTGTTATCTTAGCCTCTAGCTTATGTGGTGTTCATTCTTGTGACCCGTGACCTTTGGCCTGGGACGGCTTTTTAGCTATAACCCTTATGGCTACTTGCCCAAGTCTACACCAAGAGACACTCCTATTTTCGCTTATAACTTGTTCCTATAAAGACTTTACCCACTTGAATCTGAAGGGACTGAATAATACATGTTTTAAAATAATAGTTTAAGAAGATTTAAAATATTATAAAAGGGAATTTAAAATATTTAAAAATATTTAAAGCTCAAATTATTTTTAATCATATAGGCTTGACATGATCTTGCTATAGCTGTAACTCATTTTCTTATTCTTTTGTACAATAGAACGTATACTTGTCCACCTTAAAATAGATAGACATATGCCTGAGGATATCCCAGAGGCTGATTATTTCTGTCTGTATATTAATTAAATTTATGAGATCTGCATTTCTTACCAGTAGTTTTTATCACTTTTATTTTTCTGCCTTCATGACATCGTTACAAAATCACTGGTAGTAAAATCCCAGAATAGTGTAGTCTGTTATTTAAGGTAATGGAGGGGTGCAGGATTATGTATCTCTTGCGCATCTAAGCCCCAGACAAGTCTATGTATTGTAGTCATTTGAGTTAGTAATTTATTGCTGCAGCAAAATACCTGTATAGTTCACTTAAAAAATGGGAAGGCTATTTTAGCTCATAGTTTGTGAGGTTTCTATCCGTGGTCAGTTGACCTGTGTAAGCATGTCAGCACAGTGGGAGCAGAGAGGAGGGAGGGACAGGTCACAATATCCCCTTCAAGAGTAATTTCTCTTCACTAGACCTCACCTCCTGAAGCTTCCGCTATCTCCCAGTGGTGGCTGGGGTCTAGCCTTTAATTCACCCTTGGCCTATGGGGCCACTTACCCAACCAAAGGTGATCACAATGATGTGAAATACACCTCACGGCTCACAGTTGGGTTTCTTTTTTAAACAGCAGCCGCCGCCACCCACCCCTGTCTCTTGCTTCTAAGGCAGGTTCTCACTATGTAGCCCTGACTGACTTGGAACTGGCTGTGTAGAGCAGGTCATCCTACAATGCTCGCAGATCTGCCTATCTCTGCCTCCTATGTGCCGGAATTAAAGGCATGAGACACCGTGCCTGCTTTAAACTACAGCAATGTTGAGATGCGTGTTTTGACACTCATCCTTTTTATAAGTGTACAGTTCTGTGGCTTAAAGTTTTTTGTTATGTTTGTGTGTGTGTGTGTGTAAGTGCATGCGTGCGTGCGCGCAAACATGCACGCGTCTACCTGTATTTGTGACCATGTGAGTACCACTGTGCATGCATGGAATTAAGAGGACAACTTGAAAGAGTTAGTTCTTCCCTTCCATCTTGTGAGTTCTAGGGCTCAAACTCAGGTAATCAGCCTGGTGGCCACTGAGCCATCTGCTTATCCCCCTGGTTTTTTACAGTCGTCATAGAGCTGTGTAAGGATTAGCATTGTGACATGCCAGTGCGTGTTCATTATCCTGACAAGGCACTCTGTGCTTGCTAACCGTACTCTGGTCTCTGTGCCTTTGCTTCTTACTTCCAGCCCTTGGTTTACTTTATATGATTTGCCTCTTCTGGGCTTTGCTTCTGATTTCTTTATTTATCATGACCTCTTTTTTAAAGGCATTTTGTTTGTTTATGTTTTTCAGGACAGGGTTTCTCTGTGTAACATCCCTAGCTGACCTGGAACTCTCTCTGTAGATCAGGCTGGCCTTAAACTCTTGGAGATCCACCTGCCTCTGCCTCCCAAGTGCTGGGATTAAAGATGTGCACCACCACCACCGGGCCTTGCATGACTTTTTTTTTTATATGACTGTGTACTTCGCTCTTTTTATGATTGAATAATATTCTAGTAGATTGAGAAACCACATTTCATTTGTTTATAAATTGATGGGCATTTGCATTATTTATATGTTTTGGCCTCTATGAAAAAGGTGCTGTTGCCAGCCATGTCCTTGATTTTATATGGGTGTGAATTTTTGATTCTCCTGGTTATGTGTTTAGGAGTTGAACTTGCTAGTTATGTGGGAAACTTTCTGTTTAACTATTTGAAGAACTTCCAGACTGTTTTCCAAGGTGGCTACACCTTTTTATAGTTCTATAGCAGTGCTGAGGGAGGGGTGCTTCCAGCTTTTGCTCTTCCTTGCTCACCGTGATTTTCCCAGCTAGTGACAGCATTGGGCTTTTTTCCCATATGCTTTTCAGCTTCCATCCTCCACTGTACTAACTGGTCTTATGTGTCAGCTTGACACAAGCTAGAGTCATCAGAGAGGAAGAAACCCCAGTTGAGGAAAAGCCTCCAAGAGATCCAACTGTAAGACATTTTCTCAAATAGTGGTCAGTGAGAGAGGGCTCAGCCCATGGTGGGTGGTGTCATCCCTGGGCTGGTGGTTCTGGGTTCTATAAGAACAGGCTGAGCAAGCCATGATGAACAAACCAGTAAGCAGTTTCCCTTTCCCTCCATGGCTTCTGCATCAGTGCCTGACTCCAGGATCCTGCCCCTCTTGAGTTTCTGTCCTGACTTCTTGGGTGATGAACAGCAGTGTGGAAGTGTGAGCTGAATAAACAAACCCTTTCCTCCCTAGTCTGCTTTTTGGTCATGGTGTCTCATCACAGTGATAGAAACCCTACCTAAGGCACTCCAGAAGCTGGGACATTTGTCTTTATATTATTGAGTTGTAAGCACTCTTTCCATGTTCTGGATCTAAGGTATTTGTCAGTCATATGATTTCTTGGCATTTCCCCCATCTGTGGATTGTCTTATTTTTGTGATGAAGCTTCCTGTTCATAGACAGTTGGCCCCATTGTTTCGGGTCCTGTGTCAAAGGACCAAATGGAGGGAGGGCATGGTGGAGGAAGAGCACAAAGTGGTTCTAATTTTAACCCAAGTCAAATTTCTGTTTTCTGTCTTGCCCTCTGGTTGTTTATGCTCTCGGTGTCATATTTAAGAAGCCATTGCTTGATGTATGATAAAACAATGGATCCTATACTTCTTTCTAAGAGTTTTGTAATTTTAGTTCTTATATTTTATTCATTTCGAGCTGATTTCTGTCTATGCTATGAAATAGATATCTGGTTTCATCCTGGTGCCTGCGGCTATCCAGCTGTCTGAGCACCAGTGTTGAAAAGACTGCTGCTTCTCCTGTTGCGTGGCGTTTGCAGTCCTGCTGAAAATCAGCTGATCATGAATGTCAGGATTTGGTTCTTGACCCTCAGCTGAGTTCCGGGGGATGATGGGAGTAGGGGAGGGGTAAGGGTCAGAGGAGGCTTCGAACCCAGGGCCTTGACTGTGCTAACCACACACAGCATCACTGATCTGTACCTCTGCTTCTGTATTTTCAAGCCCATTCTCTGTTCTTTACTGTAACTTTGCTAGAAAATTTGAGAGGGGAAAGTCAGTTCTCCGGCTTCTTTCTCTTTCAAGATTGCCAAGTTCTTTCTTGCTTCCTCTATTGTTTGAATCTCTTCCTCTCCCTGCGGTCTCTCTTTTTTTTCTTCTCCTCTGCCCTGTCTGCGTCTTGTCTCACTATGTAACTTATAATGGTCTAGAACATGCTAAGGGAATATATGCTGTCTCTGCTTTAGTTGCGTGCTGTGAGAATAGGGATTCCCTCCACACCCAGCTGCCTTGACAATTCTTGATCCTTGTATCTTCATAGTTTAGGATTTTGTCAATTTCTGCCAAAATTTCCTCATTTTTCAGTGTTCATTTTAAAACATGTGATATTACTAAACTTTTTCATGACATAAAATTGATCCCAAGCACGGAAGGTAGATGCTTAGCAAGTAAAACGGACTGCACAAGGACCCCACATTCTGGTAGCTTACGCTGCCAGGGCATTCCCCAGAACCAGCTTTTATGATGCTGTTTTGTTCATTTACTTAGCACTATTGGTTTGATTTATTTTTCAAAAAGGTAATCTTCATGTTTAGGGGAAAAATGCATTTGATTTTTTTTTTTTTTTTGCCAAACTTTCATCATTCCACAATAGAGATGACAGTGACCTGACGTCACACTGGCTCCTTCAGCACTCACTTCATCCCTAGTAGAAACATGAAACATGGCTGTGAGGAATAATACCAACTACAGAAGTAGGAATAGTTACAGCAAGGGGTGTGCCGGCTTTCCGTGGGGAATGTGCCTGGCCACGCTGATCAATAAGCGCTAACCACGCTGTCGGTGTTCCTTAATGTCTGTCTTAAGTGTGAAAAGGCTCTAAGAGATTTGTTTGAACTGGTGTTGGACTATAAGCATTAGAAATTTACTTAAGGGTGGAGAATAGACACATAAAACTTTAAACCCCCTGAAAAGGCACATTAGAAATTCTACAAAGTAAGATGATGTTTTGTCCCAAACAAGCTAACACGTGTTATAGGAGTAGATAGGAGGGGTGGTGTTTGAGATGAAGAATCTGGGAATCTGATATAGTTATATGTTTGCAGAGGTGAGTTAGTTATCAGCTCATGGCTAGAGACCATGGCTCTGCAGTTAAGAGTGCCCAACACTCTTCCATAGGACCAGAGTCTGGCTCCCAGCACCCACATTGACAGGTAGTTAACAACAGCTTGTATCTCTGGTTCTGGGATCTGATGCCCTCTTTCGGCCTCCATGATCACTGCACCCACTTGCATAAACCCTTCCCCCACAAAATACACACAATTAAACAAAAATAAAATCTTTTTTAAAAGTAGTATAAATACTCAGAGTTGGGGTCCAGAGGCATGTGTTCTAAATGGAAGTGGGGCTGGGAAAGGACCCATCCCATAGGAGTTTTTGAGGTGCATGTGTCTGGCTTTGACACTGGCTAGGAGATCCACTGCAGGCGTTAAGAGAGATGCTTGGAACATGGCAGTGGTATGCAGAGGAGAGCGAGTAAGAGGATTAAAGTGTGTTGAAGCCAGATGGCTGAGGCCTGGGAGGCTTGGGCTGGACCCATGCACTTAAGTGGGTGCCTGGAAGAAGACACAAAAGGAGGGACATTATGAAGGAAGAACATGATAGAAATCAGAATGGAGGTTTAGTCTTTGCACTTTATGTAATGGTGAAATGATACAGCACAGCTCCCCAAGAGGCTGCAGTGGGCCACTGTGTTAGGTTTAGGGCAGCGGCAGGTGGGAGACCATCGTGACCACGAGGGCAGCCGGTCTCCCACTGGGTGGGAGGTAGCAGGTGAGAGGCCTGTCCCATGAGGAGATGCAGTGGATGAGAGACAAAGACAGAGACAGGGAGGCATGTCATGCAGGGAAAGTGGGTATTTATTTAGTGGGTTATGGAGGGGAAAGGGAAAAGGGAAGGGGAGAAGGTGGATGAGGAGAGAGAGAGGAGAGGAGGAGAGAAGGGGAGAGGAGAGGAGATGCTACCTCTTTAGGAGAGAGATGGAAAAGAGAGCTCAGGCTAGAAGTGGAAGGAAGATCCTCTTGCCTCACTGGATGGGGGAGGGCATGGGCAAGGCTTATCTCTTAAAGGGATAAGACAGACCATTACATTTTAATCCATGAAAGCTTAAAACCAGAAGATTCCTCAAGCCCTTCTCTATGGGGTCTGTTTTACTGAGGTATATACATCTGCAGTTTCTGTGTAGGTATGTACTGAATTTATACAGGGCTAAGAAAGAACAGGCAGGCCACTTACTGCATTCTATTCTTAACCTGATGAACCTCTGAATCAGAGATCTGTGAACTTGGATGGGGAAGCTTGAATCTATGTTTCCACTAACATGCAATTTAAGCATAGAATTTCTTTTATTTTTATCTTGTGAAGTTTTTGTTAGTAATGTAGGAAGCAAAGTTCAGTGTTATCAGTCACGATAATAACCTTGTCATAGATGGAAACCTGTCGGGGGCCAGTCCCTTACAAAAATACCATTTTCCAGAGTGGGGGCGTGGAAATTCAGAAATATAGTAAAGAATGTGAAGATGCGAACGGAAATAATAAAACAGAGAAACATATAGGATAGTATGGGGAGGGAATTCTAGTGAGTACTGAAAATTCACCCACATTTAATTTCCAATTGCTTAAAATACCCTTTACTCCAAAAGGTAGGAGTAAGACAAAAGACTGCATTAACATGATACAAGGAAAAGAACATATCAATTGAAAGTCACAGGCTACATTCATAGTTAAACTAAAATGTTCTGTAGGCAAACCACTCCCTGGGTGGAATCCCAAGTTATTTCCATAAAGGGAGCTGGAACTTAGTTGGATCTTTAGACTTTTGTTTTAGGTAGGAACAGATCTACTTCTCTATTCCTGGAGCACAAGGTCCTGGCAATTAGCCACACCTGTTGACAATAAACTTGAGAGAGCAGAACTCTGATTTTCAACTAGATGGGACCTTTGTTTTGAGGTAGAAGCATAATAACCTTGAAGGAACTAGAAACAAGTTCCAGCTCTCTGAACTTTGGCCTTTTGGGGTCTCCACAATTCCTCCCCCCCCCCTTTTTTAAATTAATTTTAATAAAACCTGTGCTTCTGCAACAAGACAGATGATCGTGTCTGCCTTGGGTTGAACACTTTTCCATTTCCCAGATTTACTCATCTTCGGAACATGCATTCTAACCATGCAAATCCTGGCCTTAGGTGCCTGGGGTGAAAAGGATCAAAACCTGTCCTTGATTGTCAAGGACAAGGTAAGCAAAGGATTAAAGGAGAAAGTACTGGACTCTGTGTCTGAGCCAAGTTTCTGTCAAGAGAGTTCATCAGCAATTAGCTAATGGTAAGCAAGCAGATAATACTTTGTGCTGTGTATACTTCAGTGGCTAATATATCTCCTTATTAAAGGGATGGAGGAGCACCAGGGTTGGGAATGCTCACTTTTGAATCGGTCTAGACCATTCAGCTGTATCAAACTCACGTGTAAAACTCAGGAATTCCTTGCTAGTGTCAAACTTTTCTTAGATCAATACTTTATTTATTTATTTAGTATGTATACAATATTCTGTCTGCATGTCTGTCTGCAGGCCAGAAGAGGGCACCAGACCTCATTACAGATGGTTGTGAGCCATCATGTGGTTGCTGGGAATTGAACTCAGAACCTTTGGAAGAGCAGGCAATGCTCTTAACCACTGAGCCATCTCTCCAGCCCCCAAACTTTTCTTAGACAAGTTCTTAACATTTTCTAATCGTTAACATCTTATAGTGAACCAAAGCATTAACAGGTCAATATCATAACATGATTTAACAAGTCAATACCATAAACACGACTTAGCAAATCATGATTCTCTTAAATCCATTCTAACCAAAAGACAAGAAAAGATTTTGTAATGAGTGAGAGTCCAAATACAATGCTGCTGTTTAAGCAACTGTCCCAGTCTCTGAGCAGCAGAGAAAACCCTTAGGCTACCTTCTCACATCTGAAGAGGAGATGTAGTCACTCCTTGAAATAAGTCTTTCTCCAGAGGGGAAAATCGAGGTCTCAGTTCTCAGGTTCTCTTAACATTTTAACAGTAGACTGAATACCTCATTGGCAATCTGAGTTCTGTGTCCAAAAACAGTCAAATGTTCAGTGGTTTGCCTATAGAATGTTTTGGTCTAGGGTGTAAGTGTGACTTGTTTTGTCCTAGCAACAGAATGTTTAACTATGAACGTAGCCTGTGACTTCCAATTGCTATGTTCATTTCCTTGTATCATGTTAATGCATTTTTTTTTGTCTTACTCCTACCTTTTGGGGTCAGGGGTATTTTAAGCAGTTGGAAGTTAAACGTGGGCAAATTTTCAGTACCCAGTGAAAAACTCCCTCTCGATACTATCCTATATATTTCTCTGTTTTATTATTTTCATTCGTGTCTTCATATTCTTTATTATATTTCTAAATTTCAACACCTCTGCTCTGGAGAAAGGTATTTTTGTTGAGTCTGGACCCTGACAAAATGGAGCCCAATGTGGGGCCAATAGCCAACAGGAACCAGATGTTTTCATATCATAGTTAATACAGATGTCATGAAATAATTACAGATCTTTGAAATTCTGATAGGGTTTGCTGCTTAGACTTATTAATGTGTTGATAAAGAAGCAGATATTTTACTATACATCACATTTCAAAAATATTTTAGTAACTTCCTCTTAATCATTCGTTTTTCATTTGAACTTAAATGTTTCCTGGGACATTCCATATGTTTTACCACACTCGGAAAGGATTTAACATAAGGAAGTTTTGAGAAGTAGAAGCCATTGAAAATGATAGGAAGAGCAGAATTCAGGCTGGAGTCTAGAGCTGGGGGTTGTGGTACACGATCCAGATGGCATGAGCTCCACGGGAAAGGCACAGACACGGTGGAGCCAGTATCTGGAAATGGACGTGCAGAGTTGTGCTCACCAGAGGAACACAGACACCAGAGGAACCCGTTGGATGCATGAGAGAGAGACTTAGTATCCTCAGACAAAAGAAAACTGGAGTCAGCGTGAAGAGGTAGAGTGTGAGGACCACCATGATGGTGTGCATGGCAGTGACTGCCGCGTACCACATGTTATAAAACACACACAGAGTTCATTCATCACAAAACCCCCGGGAGGCAGAGCTCTTCATTATCTCCCATTTTTACAGACCAAATAAATAAATAAATAAATAAATAAATAAATAAATAAATAAATAAATAACTTGAGGGTCAAATGCTTGGTTATTTGCAGATCTGGGATTTAACCCACTCCAGATTCCACAACCTATTCTAGGTGTTCCTGCATTGTACTGAGAGTTAGATGTTCTGAAGGACAGAGGGGAAATCTAGAGAAAGTGGCATATAGGTAGTGGAGGAGGGCGGGCCCAGACAGGGCAAAGAGAGGATGGGGTGGAGGAAAGAAAGTCTTGGATGTAAGCTCAGGACAAATTCTGGGTTAAAGATGCAGGCAGTGTGAAGGGCATGGATGGAGGGGATGAGGAGCACTTGACGGAATTGCTTCTCTTTAGGGAACACTGAGAATCCAGTCCCTCTTTTGAGAAAGCAAATTATGTGCTAAGGGGGACATTTATGTTACATATTCCTTTCTTTCTTCCCTTTTCCATGGCTTATCTTGCCCACCCTGAGGTGAGGAGCCTGGTCCTAGCAGCCTTATGAGGAAACATTTGTGCTTTCTCTTCTTTGGCTGCCTCTCAGACCCCAATTTTCCAGACACAGTGAATTGCAAAGACCTTTTGTTACTGTACAAAGTGGGGGAAACACCCAGTGGCACAAAACAGACCCAGGGCTTTGCAAAATATAGCAAGTTCATGTCTGCTAATATGTTAAGTTCTTTAGCCTTCCTAGTTTAAGTAGCAATTTGTTGTTTTCATGCTAATACAAATTCTTGTATTAATAGGAGCATGGCCCTGGGTTTCTTCATCCGCCTGGGAAAAAATTACTCGTTTGATGGTAAACAAAGAACAGAGGGACCAATTCACTGTCCTTGTTTAAAAAAAGATGTTATGAAGCAATAGTGGAGTCATTTTAATTGTGCCCGTCTAACACTTGCAATGAGTAAGAGCATTTGTGTTCTGTTTTTAGGAAATGAAGTATTGAAGCGTACATAGTACATCAGAAATGCAAAACATGACCACATGTTCTCAGGATTTTGTCAGTGGTACATGAAAGAGCACTTGTGTTGGGATGCCCGGCTCTGAGTGTATTCTCTGTTTCAGCTTGTATTTACAGAGATGTATGAATATTTGATTAATGAGTCATGGTCTCTGGAGAAATTTAATAACTGTATTGCTGTACAAAGCCAGGCCCTTAGCTGTTAACGCAGATGCCGATAGTGTCATCACCACTGAGGCCCCTTCTGACTCTGAACGATTCTGTGCTGAGCATTCCTTGATTCTTTAATCCTTGCTTAAAGAAAGGATCTGTGCGTGGCGTTCCCTTGTCTGTTTTGAACTTGTTCAATGCACAGGCAAAGGTTTGTAAAGATTTTCCCAGTGAATGCAAGCAGCCCTAGGAAAACTTGGAAGTGAGGTTTGTATTTTTTTAATAGTTATTTTCTCCAGAAATCAGCCGGTAAAATCACTAGTAAATAAAAGAAAATCTCTTCAAGGTTATCTGTTAGAGATTCAGTTGTCATTTTGGCCTTTAAAAAAAAAATACCCACAAGAAGAAGGGACATGAGGCACAGGTCTGATTTAGGTACGTAGATTTGATGTCTGCTCGAATGACACCATCCGAACTCATCATTAAAATAATAGAACGATTTTTGGGTAATAAGTAATGGCTAATTGATCCTTTCTCCCTGTCTTTCTCTCTCCCTCCCCTCCCCCTCTCTGTTTTGTTTTAAATGGCTGTGGAGAAATCAATTCTAACTTTCAAAGTTTGGTGGATGTTTTAGTGACGTTACCTCTGTTTAACTGCTGGAGTAACCGGAAGAAATGTCAAAAAAAGATAAATTCAGTGTGGGAGCTTTTGCTGGAAGCTGCAACCTCGGGTTAGAATTATCCATGCTATGCAGAATTTCCTGCGACACCTCTCCTTAGGGCCACAATGCATTATAGCAGACGTGTAATGAAGCCGCTATAAAGTCTCTGGTAATTAAGGGGATTTGACAGTAATTGCAACAGTGAATCAACTTCATTATCACCTGCTTCGAAGAGAGCTAACCTGATGTTATAATCTAACCTTTTCTACTTTTCAAATGGGAGATTAGACAAGTATATGTAGCATTTAAGAATTAAATGTGTTGAAATAGAGTTGTATTAATATACTTCTAATATACATTTTAATGCCTGTATACATATCAAGTTCTGAAGAGCTCACATTTGGCTCTCTGTGATCTATTAAGATTATTTCATATGCTCTGGAAATGGAACCGGACTCGCATCTTTTATTCAAATCAGCTCCTTCCCAAGCTACAGACAGACCTTGATGGTTCTGGTGACTCTGTCTAGCACCAAATAAAGGATACATTCTTCATGCCATAAAGGAAACGCTGAAGCGGTTATAATTGTTTGCCTTTGGTAGAGCATCTTTTAGAATCTCACACATTCATCAGGATCACAAGCACACCAAAGGTGAGGACTCTGAATTTTCTGGAAGATCATAGCTCACTCAGTACACACAGCCTCAGGACAAGAACAAAGACACAAAGTTTCCACTCAGATGAGGCCTGCGGTGATGCCAGAAATGGCCCTTTCTGTTTCCTGTCTTGCTGCTTGCAGAAATCAGAATGGGAAAAGGTGATGAAGTCAGTACTGCTCTGATATGAATTCATGTCATACACATGCTCTTATCAGACCAGTACTGTGTGTGGCCCAGCATCCTTCCTGCAGATTTTCTCGGTGCTCTCTGTTTTTCTTTTTTTTTTCTTGTAGGCCTGATCTTATTTGCGTCTTCATTGCCTTTAACTTTGCTAATAGCTGTGCTAATTACAATGATAGCAATTAAAATTCTATAAAGTCTGCTCTGCGGTAGTTTTATTTTGGAGCGTGTATGCTTTTGTTTGGTTTTGTGTTACTGTGTTGAGAGAGCGAACGAAGTGGCTCGTTTGGCTGGGGATGAGTCACTGGCCACAAGTTTAGAGCCGGAGCAGGACCCTTGTTGATGTTCTCAGGACCCTAGGTGCGATCATATGGAAGGGAACCGGAGGTATGCCCTCATCACGGGCAGCAGTGTGTCGCTGGCCACGATTGTGGGGCTTTGGTCATTGATCTTGTGTTGCAAAATCAACGAATTCCCTGAAGAAGGCTTGAGATATGTATTATACACCTTGTTTTCTGAAACTGCTTCATGCCCTTGACCACAATTTCTCTCAGTTTAAGTACAGTAATGATGAATGCCAGGCAGTGATGGCACATGCCTTTAGTCCCAGCACTCAGGAGGCAGAGACAGGTGATCTCTGTGAGTTTGAGGCCAGCCTGGGCTACAAAACGAGTTCCATGACAGGCTCCAAAGCTGAACAGAGAAACCCTGCCTCGAAAAACAAACAAACAAACAAACAAACAAGCAAACAAACAAACAAACAAAGCCCAACCAAACAAAAAATGAATAATGTATGGCCTTTGGATCGTGTGCATTCTGAGTTTTATTTGGTCACTGACTGACCAGGAGCAAGGGTCGGGAGCCTGTCTCAGTCACACGCCTTAGCAAACTGAGTTACAGCTCCACAGGGTCTCTTAAATCCCAAGGTCTTTGGGTTCCCAAGAGAACTTTTACAGAGCTAGTTGAGAAGGCAGTGGCTTTGACAAGTCCAGCTTCCAGAGCTACCCTCTTTCCAAGTCTCCCGTTCCACAGGTGCCATGAATGTCTTTAAGTTGGCTCAGAAGATTTAATTCACTGTCAGAACCCTTGTAGTGGCAGATAGACTTTTATTTTAAAGGTGGCTTATTTCTTGTTAGCTGAGGTAAAATGATACAAAACTCAAACCAAGTGATTTCTATGAGCTAAACAGTATTAACACTGTCACGGTGAGTCTGGAGACAATGGCCAGATTAAGAGTCTTTCTTTAGACATCACATCTGTGTGTTTGAGAAAGAAAATGGAAACAGTCAGAGCTCTTGCTCTGGTGAATCCATCCTAATTGTTTAATTGTATGGCTAATTACATAATAATTGTATAACTCGTTCAGTGTTTGCTGTTCTGGGCACTGTATTGTGTGCCTACTACCTAAGCCCTCTGCACGCACTGAGTCATGTTACGCTGCACACAGAAACCTATACTTCCCAGGGAAGACCATGAAGGTGTAGGTTAAGAGGAGTGCCCAAGAGTTCCTGGCTGGTGAGAAACATGTTCATTCCACAGCGGGTGACTCCATTGGTGCCTGAAACCGCCAAGCTGGCTGTGTGGGTGGGGTTTGGAATCAATGAACTATTTTGTTACTCTTTTAGATACAGGTGAATATTTTCAATATTTTGCAGAGACACCCCTGAAATTCAAAGTCACTTCCAGTGTCAGCATTTTCGATGTCAGACATGACACGGGAAAGAGTGAGTTATGAAGCCATCGCTCTTTTCAGGTTCCCTCAGGTCTTTCCCATGGGGCAAAAATGCCTACTAACTTGCCATGAACTTTTAGGGACCTCCCGGTAAAGACAAATGCTCGCAGTTCTTAATGTGCTTGCAGCGCAGTGGAGTGAAAAGGATCGTGATCGCACTTTCTCAGAGGAAGTGTCTTACACGGTCACCTCAGCTTTTGAATATTAGATTATTAGAGCTAAATTATTAGATTAAGGATGGACTCATTTCTGCCTTTGGGCAACAGAGAAGGAATTTGGGGTTAGTACTAAGGTGATTGCAATAAGGGATTAATTAGGGCCACCTGGAAAACAATGGCGTGTCTTTGAAAGGCGGCAGAGTTTGAAAGGACTTTTTTTTTAAAATATTTATTTATTTATTTATTTATTTATTTATTTATTATGTATACAACATTCAGCCGCTTGTATGCCCGCAGGCCAGAAGAGGGCACCAGACCCCATTACAGATGGTTGTGAGCCACCATGTGGTTGCTGGGAATTGAACTCAGGACTTTTGGAAGAGCAGGCAATGCTCTTAACCTCTGAGCCATCTCTCCAGCCCTTGAAAGGACTTTTAAAATGTAATCAGTCCAATGAGGTCCCAACAAGTAAAGTTACTTGCTGAGGTCACACACCTGTGTATGACAGTGCTGCTGTTATGGTCTGTTTACAGAGGTGTCTGTCCTGCTTGGTCCCGCAGCCTTTCAGTCCCAAGGAAACACACAGAAGTCTACATTAATTATAAACTGATTGGCCTAATTAGCTCAGGCTTCTTATTAACTCTTATAGCTTACATTAGCCCATCATTCTTATCTGTGGTAGCCACGTGACTTGGTACCTTTTATCAGCGAGGCATTCTCATCTTGTTTCCTCTGTATCTGAATGATGACTGCAGACTGAACCTTCCCTCTTCCCAGAATTCTTCTGTTCTGCCTGGTCGCCCCACCTATACTTCCTGCCTGGCTACTGACCAATCAGCATTTTATTAAAACAATACAATATAAGTGACAGGGTACAAGACCATTGTCCCACAGTAATGGTCTAATTTGTTCATTTAGCTCACAGAAAATTTATTTTAATAAATTTGGTTTCTGGGGCTGGAGAGATGGCTCAGCGGTCAAGAGCACTTGCTGTTCTTGCAGAAGACCCAGGTTTGGTTTCCAGCACTCACCATGGTGGCTCACAACCATCTGCAACTCCATTTCCAGGGACTCCAGTGCCGTAGTCTCTGTGGGCACCAGGTAGGCATATACACACATGTAGGCCAAACACTAATACATGTAAAATGAAAAACATGATCTCTAAAAAAGGGTTTAGTTTTTGTTTGGCAGTTTTAATATAATCAGCACAAACAGCTTCCCATTTGCTGGTATCAGAAGCCTTCTCTCTCTCTCTCTCTCTCTCTCTCTCTCTCTCTCTCTCTCTCTCCCTCTCTAAGTAAATTGGGTCATTAGTTGGTTTTCAAGCCTTCATTCCTAACCATGGCTGGCGTTCTTGTCTCATAAACAGCTTCACTTCTGGTGTTCAGTTGGAGCATTGATGCTGAGTGTGGCGTGGAGAGCTATGGGGAGCCTGGAGAAGGCAGAATCAACCTATGCATCTTTTTAGATAGATTTCTACCCTCCCCCTTCCAGTTAACATCTTCACTTCCTGTTTTGTTCTTTCCTATCGCAAGAGGCATAGGAATGTGGGATTGATTTCCAACCGCCACACTTTCAAAGGGATTATGAATTTGAGAAAGAATGGAAGTTTCAGTTATGGTTTGCCGTGAAACAAATCTCCCCCAAACGTAGTTTTGATTCTTTAGTAAACATCCATGACAGTGTTAGGACATCTGTATCTTTGAAATAAATTAAAATAAAGTATAACATATTGCATAATTTCCAAACACAATAGTTGTAACTATATTGGGCATTATTCAAGGAGTGTATCGGTTTGTGAGCGCTCAGCTCTATGTGTTCTTTAGAAGGATTTGCTACTCTTCATGGTTCTGTGGTCTGGTTGGACTCAGCTGTGAGGTTCCTCTGTTGGATTCGGTGATGCAGTGGCCACTCATCCAGCTGGGGATTTGGGTGCTTGAGATCGCAAAATGGTCTTTCATCATTGGGCCCTTCTCCAGTGCCCCTCCCTCCTCAGGAGGTAGTCTAACCGAGTGTCCCTACGGCTTGGCAGTTGACTCTGAAAAATGCCAAAACAGTAGCTTCCGGGCATTTTAAAGGTTTGGGATAGGCTAGACATAAGGTCTCTTTTGCTATAAAACAGTTTGGGAAAACAAATTTGAAGACGAGCCTAGACTCAGGTGTAGAGGAAGAAATGGCATTTCCTGATGGCAGAAGCGGCCATCTTTAGTCCACCACAATCTCGGTTTTTAGGGATCTTAATTTTTGTTTTACAGCCAATGTTTAAAC
>NC_022016.1:66986380-66992299 GCF_000317375.1 Microtus ochrogaster
CTTTTCCACATAAAATACTCAACAAATGCCAAGATCTCTTTAGCAAAAACAAGAGCATTTCCCGTTTCCCTCAAAGTCTCAGACAAGCATGACTCAGGAACAAGCCAAACCCCTTGGATTACGGCTTCAGGAAGCCTGGATGTCAGAGGTGACCTGCACTAAAGCCGAGATAGAGTTTCCCGCCTCTTTACCTGTCCGGCGTATAAAATTGAGTCTCGGGTCCTAGAAAATTTAAATTTCAGAATAAAAAGAAACAGGAACACATGATTGTGCCAGAAAAAGAATTTTGGCTGGGAATTGAGATGGGTAATTTAGTTCTGCGAAAAGACCCTATCCATTTTCTCCTTGGCTGCTTAATTCTCATTTCTCTATCAGAGACTGAATTTATAGTCATCTCTGACCAGGTCTTGCTCTGCCAAAACAACAGAAAGTGCCAAACTGCCCAAACCGTGATGGCCAATTTGATATGGAGGCATTGTAAAAGCAAGAATGAGGGATCAGCTTTGAATTCCCTAAACTTTTTTTTTTTTTGTAAATACTTACAAAGGATTTATACACAGGCACCATGCTGGCTTCTCTGAAAATGCAGTCAGCACGTAGCCAGCCAAGCCTCCTGCCAAAAGCCCACAGACAATGGTGGGAACCGCACTATGGGGTGGATTGCACTGTAAAGACAGCGATGTGATTCTCAATCCCCCTTTCCCTGAAGGCAGCAGCAGAATCACCAAGAGGCGCCTGCCCCCTTCAAATAAGATACAGCAGTTCATCATGTCAGACGCCGCCACGGAGGGTTAAGGCTACAGGGCTTCTGGCCGTCCGGAGCAGGATTTCATCTTGGGGCCCCTCAGGCCATATGGAGGAAGTCTAAAAAGTTCACTCTGCCATTTCCATTGTCTGGCATCTTGTCTCCATTTAGCATCCCAGTGTCCTTTCGACCAGCCTTGTAACCAAAATCATGTTCGTATTCAAGAAATCAGCATCCTGAGACGTCCCTTCTCTTTAGTAAAACTCCAGTTCATGTTCAAATAAGCGTACTAACGGACATCTAAAAGGATTGGCTTATTTTCACATGAAAATTTTAATCCATTTCTACAAACTTAGAGAACTGTCTTTTAATATTTAGGTTCATTCTGTGAGGAGAATTTGAAATTATCTCTGCGGAGATAAATTTCCGGTAGAGGCAGCATCGTAGAGGAAACATAAGCCATTCTGTGGCATTACAATGTTGAGATTCTGTTCACAGCTGCTATAGACGCCATCAGCTCTCAGTTCAGATTTTGCACTCAGTAATTGTTTCATTGTAGAAATCTTTGGTGTCTCTTTTCGGAATTGCTACATTGTCTATAAATATTTAGCGATAATCCCTGATTGGGTTGTATTTACCCCGGTAGTTCTGTATTGCAAACGCATCTGGTGAAATGAAAAGTGGCCACATTCTCACTTGGGCTTAATTAAATGCCAAAATTTATCTACATTAACAACGAAGTAGTGAAATTTATTGATCAATTCACATGATGTAAGTTGACAAATGGCTTAAGCAATTTCCATAATTTTCTACACGTGTTAAAATTTGTAATGAAAAAGAACACTATATTCACAATAATGAGAGCTGAGAGGGGAGCTTTGTCCCAGGGCCGGTGCCCTGGAGCGGTGTGTGCTGTCTCCCTGCCCTGTCCAGGCTCGCCGTTGGAGCTGTGTACAGATGGGGCCCTGACAGTCCTACAGCTGTTCTCCTAATTGTCCATTAAGTGTTCTATTGATTCTCTGATTCAAAGTACATGTCTTTCAGCCCGAGCTATCCTGTGAAGTGGCAGGCGCATTCCTTGCAGAGTGACAGAGCTGCTGGAAAGCTAAAAATGTGCTCTGCCAGTTTCAATCGAGGGTGCTGCTTTGAAAGAGAAGGCTTGGTTAAAGACGCTCTCTGATCAAGGGTTAGGCTCTATTTGCCAAACTCTTAGCATCAATCAATTAAAGTAGCAGCAGCACAGAGAGTTTTAATTCCTGGTTAAGGATGTTCAGATTGAACCTGACTGACACAGGGGGTAGGGCCAAGAGAACAGTATCAGTAACAGATCAGGTAGGTGGCTGGGCTGTATGCAGATGCCCCCACTGCATGCACTTGACATGCACAGATCAGGTAGGTGGCTGGGCTGTATGCAGATGCCCTCCTACCACACTTGAAATACTCAGTCATTTTCATTTTACCTGCAAGTTCACGTATAGCACTTAAAAAAAAATTGGTATCATCTACAATTCCAGATTATGCCAATCAGAAGCATGATCAGAATCACCTGTAATCTGGAAAATCAAAGATCAAATAAAAGATCTAAGATGTGTTTCTGTTGCAAGGCCCACAAATCTTCAGAGGAAGGAGTCCTAGTCAAAAGTGCAAAGGTTCTTGAGGTCCGGAAGCGGCTCTTGGGTGCAACACTTCCGGTCACTGCATTGTGATCAGCTTAGCTTAGCGCTTGATCTCATTTCGTGCAGCTCTACCTCAGGCACTGAGCTGCTCTCCTTAGAGTCCATCAGTTGTGTAGTCGGCCACAGGCCATGATTTAGGAACGAAGCGAAGTTCTTACCCCTTCTGGTTCAGGTTGCCCTGAGTAGAGTTTGCTTTCTTGTCTTATTGAGAGGACACAGACTAAAGTTCCTATCAGCTGGGTGTAGCTCTTAATGACCCTCCGCCGCGACACTTAGCTGGGAACAGTCCTGTGACCTAGTGCTCCTTCATCTGTGAACAAGATGCACAAACCATGTTTGTTGCCGCCTGTGTCTCATTAATTTAATTAGGAGCAACCCCCATGGCCTTCATTACGGTCGAGGTTCTCTGGTGTGATGTTAACTACTGAATAAGTTTTGACATTTATCTAAATTTTTAAGGGGGGGGAGACTATCAAACACATCTATGTGTGTTTTATGTACTAAGGATAGCTAAACGTGTAAAAATAAGAAACTAAGATGATACAAAGGAAAATCACCTTAATAAGAAGAATGAATAAAAGCTATTTCTCGTGATTTCTTCTTTAAATGCCATTTTTTTCATCTTCTCACAATAGCTTCTTTTGAGCAATCTCCTCTTCTCCACTCTTTTGTCCGTTGGGGAGTCTGTCCTTTCACAGTACCAGCTGAAGTTTGGTGCCCGTGACCCTGGGCGTCTTGGCCCCTGCACTGCAGCACTGGAAGCCAGAGGTGGCTGTCTGCAGAGAACTGACCAAGCAGGGAACCGAGTGTCAGCGCTGTCAGTGTTCCCACTGGCGACGTCTTCAGAGTTGGCAGAAGTCACACCACCTGTTTGCTTTCAAAACATTTGTTTTAAAGTTTAAAATTACGAGAGCAAATGAAATATCACCACACATACATACTACAGAATCGAACCCCAGTTCAGGGATTTATGTCTTTTCAGAATGTGGACCTTTCAGCCAAAAGCCCCCTTACTGGCGGCTAATAAATTCTCCCTATCTGCTTTCTCTTGGAAAACAAGAGAAAAATCCATTTCGAGCACTGTAATATAGTATATATTGATACCTGCAAAACATTATGTGAATCTACTTAGACACCAGCACTTTCAATTACAGTGTTAGCCACCCTTTTAAAGAAGATTTTTAGAAGCTTTCAACGGTAGACTTTTGTCTTGTTGAATGAACTTCTGCTACACTAAATTTTAAGTAAATTTGTGATGACTGAGCAATATACATTGGCTGAGCTAGAATCCAATAACCCACAGGACAAATTAATTTTCAACAAAAAGGGCAGAACCCTCCAGTGCCATGAGTATATGGAGTCTCATCCTTCCTCTCTGGAGCCATCTTTGCAAATCACTACAGCTATTCATAATCCGAATCCGTCTCCGTTAGCAGCAGAAAGCTCTTTTCTCATGGCAAAACAGAGAATGACATTCATTAGTGCTAACTTGCGTAAGCTACCTTAAATTTATTGGTGCTCTTCCACTTACCTAGGTGAGAATTCCTTTGTCTCCTGCTACAGGGAAATTCCAGCTATACTGCTTAAAAATATCAATTGCTACTTTTCTCACAACTTTTGGCAGTTTATTTTATTTTAGAAGTAAAACTGGTGGTTCAGGTTTTAAGACTTCCAATGGGTGTTGTTTCAATCATATTTAATAGGTGCCTAGGATAGCAATGCGATTAGGTGTAAGTTCTGTACTGTGCGCGCGCGCACGCATACACACACACACACACACACACGATCCCTATTTCCACCATGTAATCCATGTACTGCTGGGGAGGTGGTGAAGAAACTAGCCTTTTCACGGTAGCCCTGGCATTACCTGCTAGCCATGGGCAGACTTTAAACCCGGTCTGTGCACTTGCTGTATTCAAAGCTTGATCAAAAACAGAGGAGACGGTTAGAGGATGTAGCTTTGCACTGTCCACAAACTACCCCAGGCTTTTGCATCAGTCAGTGGGACTCGGCCTTATATGCTCCTGGTCTTCCGACTGGAGCCTTTCTTTTGTTGGTCAGTATTTCTTTCTAGGCTTTAAAGAACTGGTTAAAAGGCTGCCTGAAGAATCATGTTATTACATCGTTAGGGACTATACTTTTTTTTTCTGTCCCCTCCCACCCATATCCTGGCTAAAAAGGAATGAGGAGAAACTGAATATACATATATGTGGTGATAAATTGGCTAGTTTCTGCCTAACAAGCAGATCCGTGGCACAGTGGAGCAGCGAGGGCAACTAACCCAAGAAATGTTGTTTGTGGTGCGTCTATAAGCAGGAGAGTATGATGTGATTGGCCTGAACTTGAGATGAGCCCCAGGTAGATGTAAAGATTGATGTTAATTTCTGAGTAATTGAGGGAAAAGAAGTGTAAGGAAGGCAGACCCCGAAAGACTCATCCACTAACCCTTTTTCTTTTCCCCTGTGACCCCATACATAGCAGGCTGTTAATGTCTGAACCCACACTTTTATTTGCTTTTGGCAGTCATTTGTTATAAATAGAGGTATTGAGGTGAGTCTTGGCTATGACCTGGAACAAAAGGAGAATTGAATAAGGACCATGGTGTTGTGACTGACCCACAAGTTGCAAAGAATTCTTCTGGTTTTCAGTTATTTTGACTGTTAACAGAGGTTTCTGTCCTGCACAGTCCTGCAGTTGTTCAGTCCCTAAGAAACACATAGAGGTCTACATTAACCATAATTCCACAGTTTCTAATTTTTTTTTTTGTGGAAACAAAAGCAAAACCTCTTCTCCAAAGTAATGTTATCCTTTGACTTAAATTTTAAAGTCAAGGCATTTTTAAAAAATATATGTTGTATTAATCCAGCAGCATTTGTTATCAAATGTCTTTGAGCAGCTGTTGTTCCTTCCTCAGTCATCAAACCATTTAAAGACAACACAATAACAAACAGTATCCAGACTCTCTGTATATTTTTCATCTTTCCATGGCTTTATTTTAAACTCTATTTCTTTTATTTTTATTTTTAATTTTTGTTTTTTTGAGAACAGGGTTTCTCTGTGTATCCTTGACTGTCCTGGTACTCACAGAGATCTGCCTGTCTCTGCCTCCCAAGTGCTAGGATTAAAGGTGTGTGCCACCACACCCTAAACTCACAGGGATCTGTCTGCCTCTAAGTGTTGGGATTAAAGGGTGTATGCCACCACACCCAACTATTTTCTCTCTTTTTTTATTTTAAGAACTTTGTCCTTTTTCTTTTCTCTCCCAAGCCAACATATATTTTTAAACACACTCTAAACCATTTAGAGGTTTTTTTTCATCTGAATCTATCTCTACTGTATATCTCTCTTTTTCTGACCACATGAGTCTTTAATTTGCTAAGTGATATGGCTAGAATGAAAGTCATGGCTTTGATGGCTGGATCTACCCCATTCCTTAGCTTTCTGAGAGCCTAGCTTCATGGTGGAGGTATTGGCCAGAGCCATGTTCATTGCCAGAAC
>NC_022016.1:66994056-67006556 GCF_000317375.1 Microtus ochrogaster
AAATAAATAAAAAGAAATTAAAGAAATTAAAAAAAAACTTTTACTCTAGCCCTCTCCTGCAGCCATACAACTTTTTGTCTGTGTAGAATGTTTATTTCAAATAAATGCCCATATATATAAAGAGCTGCAAGGTTTTTTCAGCTAAAGCTGAGTCAGGAAGCCTCTCTTAAATGAGATGTGCTTATCTCTAGCAAACAGAGCTCACCTGAGAAAATGCTGCTACCAAGAAGCCATGTTTAATTCTGTTGTTTTTGTGTCTAGAATTCCTTCCCAAACTCTCTCAGGTTTTAAGTGGATTTAGTTGTTCACGTAGGTGACATTTGTTGACTGAGGTTTCTGTCCCGCCCAATCCCACAGTCATTCAGTCCCAAAGAAACACATAAAGTTCTACATTAATTATAAACTGGTTGGCCTATTTGTTCAGGTTTCTTATTAACTCTTATAGCTTACATTGACCTATAATTCTTGTCTGTGGTAGCCACAGACAAGGTAGTACCTTTTATCAGCGAGGCATTCTCTCTTGCTTCCTCTGTCTCTGGATAACGACTGCAGACTGACACTTTCTTATTCCCAGAATTCTTCTTTTATGGTTGCCTTGCCTCTACTTTCTGCCTGGCTACTGGCCAATCAATGTTTTATTAAAACCACACAAGACCATTGTCCCACAGCATGAGGGTAATTCATGCGCTTTGATCATGTGCTCTGCTGCGGCTTCTGCCATGGTCTCTTGCCCTTCAGCCTCTGCCATGACTGTTGTGGCTGATTTAGATATATTTTAGGTTTGCTACTCATTCTCACGTTGTTAATGATACCATTTTACACTGAGCATATAATTTCCCTTTTACCAGCTGATGCTGTATTTAGATGAGTAAGCCTCCATCCCCCAAAATGCAGTTCTCTTATCATATGCCATCAAATGAAGTGTATGTGCATGTGTGCGTGCATGCATGCATGCATGCGTGTGTGTGTATGTGTGTGTATATATAAAAATATACTCATGTGATAGGCCCTGTTGATTTTATAACTTTTCAAGCCCTGGCCAAAAGACAATGTTAAATATAAGTCAGAGCCCTGCTCGGAGGCAGATTCACAGTCAGTACTCAATGCTCAGAGTCTTGCCCTCTTAACAGTACCCCTGACTTCAACTAGCAGCCTTACACGACTTAAGATGACTTCTGTCTCTGCCTTCGTTTTAGCCTTTCTTGGAGTTAGGGGTTGGAGAACAACCCCTCTCCCTGCCCTTGGCCAGGAGTCTTTTCCCTAAAAACATCCCGCCTCAATGACTTCTCTTCGGACTATTGCCTTTTCACACAGAGTTTTCACTGCAGACCTTATACTCATTGATTCAGAGGTGGGTTCAAGGCCGTCACAGGATCAGAAGGTTCTAATTTGACAGTAAGGATGAGGCCTGAGAGATGGCTTGGCAGAATCCTCCATTTTGCCGATGAAAATGTGAGACCAGAGAGGATCAGGGCACCAGCTGAGAGCCCCTCATGTCAGAGGAGCTACCTGGAAGCCACCGCTCTGGTGCTTGGGAAGGAGAGTGGCCTGGTCGCACTCAGAAAACACGTCCTGCCTTTCTCAAGATTGGAGAAACCACCGGCCTGTCTACGAGGTGGATTATTATTTTTAACCACTTTTCCACGGCTTCCTCTGGCTCACAGGCTCCTCCAGGCCCCACCTGTTTCCTATAAGGAGCAGGATTTCCCAAGCAAACACAGCCATGTTGTTGTTTGTGTCTCAACAGCTCTGCTGTGCAGGGAATGAGGGCTCCACACTTGATGAGCCCAGGGACTCCAGTGCCAAGCCTCTGATATATAGTACAGGGACTGCAGGGCATCCGAGTTGTAACAAGCACAAGATGAGCTTGTGGCCTCGGGCTCCTAACCTGCTCCTCAACCCACACTTCAAAGAAAGTTATTACACAGGAGTTAGACTAAATCAAACCAAACTGCAATGTTTGCGCACTGTGACCCATTTTCAGATCTTGGCGCATCTCACCACTAGTCCCTCAGAAACCCAGTCAGGAACCAAACAAAACGACCCCAATGATAATTTAGTTGTAAGTCTTTAAAAAATGAGCCCAGCTGATTTATTTTGAAATTTCAGTTAAGCACGATGTCAAGAAAATCTCGGCGGCTATTTGTCATTTTTCTCCTCTTAGCGTAGTCCGAGCGGGCGGAATAAAATTAGAAGCTGGCTGCTCATAGGCTCCCGCTCTTATTGTAGGCTTTGACTTCACTACTAGGGTAGCCGAGATGCCTTGATGACAATCTTCTGCCGGAACACTTGTCATAGCAAGGAAGACCTTTCTTCTGCCACCGGCTCCTTTTATGAGCCTTGTTATACAGCTGCAGGAGGGAACGCGTTGGATCATCGAATAGATATATATTTCACATTGGCTAGACCTACTACTCTCTCTTTTTTTTTCATACCATCACCTGAAAAGCATAAAAAAAATCAGATTTTTCTTTTGTAGCTTTGAAAAATGGAAGGTTCAGCTTTTTGAATTTCAAAAGAAATAAAGCTTATTTATATTTACCTCTCTCTACTATTACGTTTTAAAGGGCTTGATATTTGTGTGTGTGTGTGTGTGTGTGTGTGTGTGTGTGCAAAAGCTATGGCACATTGTCGCCTATCGTGTGAGCTCTAAGGATGGAACCCAAGTCACCAGGCTTGGCGACAGCCATATTTATACAGAGTCATCTCTTTGGCCCCTATTAATTGTATTTTGTAGGACGCGTTAGATAATTTTGTGTGGTAGATATGGCAACTTCCTTGAATCTAATGATTGAATCATTAAGGCCAGTCTCCCAGGTCATTCCACATATATTTCTTGTGTTTCAAAAAACCTTTTAGTTCCAAACTATGGGTCATTGCAGTCTCATGATCATCTAGGGTCAGTTCTGGGAGAGACCAGCAAGATATGTGAAAAAGGATGCTGGGACTCTCAGGACAAGTCATCTTCCCTGGGCCCAGCACTGGTTGCTTAAGGCCAAGGCTAAAGCTATGACTTTCAGCTTACAGACCTTAAGTAGCTCCTTTCTTGTAATAACGGGCAATACAGAGCCTGACAGTGGTACATGTCTTTAATCTCAACACCCGGGAGGCAGAGGCAGGCAGATCTTTGTGAATTTGAGGCCAGCCTGGTCTACAGAGCTAGTTTCAGGACAGCCATGGCTACACAGAGAAACCCTGTCTCCGGGGGTGGGGGGGGGAAGAACATGTAAAAAAAAAGGTGTTGGTAAAAACCAAAGAATTTTGCTTTGGCAGAGATAAAAATAAACTTTTCATTTAGCACATAGTTGATTATTTTAGACAAATGTATACAGTTGTGTAAATCACCATTACAATCAAGTTACAGGGTATTGTCACGCCTGAAGGAGTTCCCCAGGACTGTGGCAGTCATTGGAATCAGTCATAGTAGTGAGTTTTGCGAGGAGCAGCTGGCAAATGGGTTGAACAGCCGGACAGAGCATGGCCGGTCTAAGGAACGAACAGTCTTGGAGTATTATCTAGATGCCTTATGCATCTTCAGCCCTTGCGACTCCATGGAGTCTTCCATTCTACAGAAAAGGTAACTACAGCCCAGGGAATTTCAGTAGGGAGCCCCATGGTCGCGTCCATCCAGCTTGTGTTTCCCACAGCATTGCTTTCTACAACCAGCGTTCAGAGAAAAAAAAAATACAGAAAGAAACACAGAAGCCAAGTATGCAGGACCAGGTGCTATATGGTTCTAGTTATCTGAAGTCCCAGAGAAGGTAAAGGTAGTGGTCAAAGGCTGGCGCCACGGGCAGGGAAGGGTCCACTAGGAGAGGTTTTTAGAATGATGGTTAGAACGTATTGACTAGAATAGTAATTCCTCGCCTGTGCACATTGCCCAAAACTCAACAACCTGTGTGCTTAAAATTGAACATTAGATATAAACTATATTTCAGTAATGCCATTTTTAAAAGAGAGTATTAGAGGAACACAATGCCGAAAGACTTGGCCGACATCCCTTTGTTCAAAACTCCAAACAGGAGTAGTGAGGTGGCTCAGTGGGCAAGGGTGCTTGCTGAGCAAGCCTCACAGCCTGATCACCAGAAGTCATGGGAAAGGTGAGAACTACCTCCTAAGGGTTGTCTTTTTGACTGCTTTGTGGGCGCTCGCGCGTGTGCACGAGCGCACACAAACACAACAATTGTTTAATAGTTACAACACCATTATCATGTTCAGAAATATAGCTATTGTTTCCAGGGATATAGTGCAGGGATATTTTTATGCAACTTATGCACTGAGAAAATTTTAAATCTGGCCAAAGATACATTAGTGGCCACTGTGACTTTGAAATCGAACCCCTAAACTCGATTTTCTTGCACTGAATGACCAATTTAAATATGCGCGTTTCTAAGTCCATTGCAAATGCCTGCTGCCTGAGGATCTGATTAAGCAGGGTCCAGAAAGAGCTTGCAAGGAGGACTGTTTACTAACATTTCAATTTCTATGGCTCATTTGTTAGACTTAGAAGAAAAAGGTGAGAGGGATGTTTGGGATTGTCTTTAACCTTGATGATATTTCCACTGAAGCAGCATAATGGCTCTTAATTGCTTAAGTGAGGAGAGCGTGTTGACGCGTCCTTCTTTGGGCTAAGAGCTTTGAGCCTAGACTATTATGCTAATTCAAGCATTATATACACCTAAGTATTTATGAGGCTGACACTGGTGATGTCGCAGGTAAAGGGCTGTGAAATGGTCTGTAAACAGAGAGAATTGATTTGAGGCCCAAAAGCAGTGCTGGTAAAAGTCACAGCCAGTGAACAGCCAACCCTACAATTTCTATCCAGATTGTCAACCTAGGTCAGACTGTGTCAGCGAGGCTGTCGTTGGAGATCAGATGGGTGGCTAAATAATATATAAACCAACCACACAGGCACTTTGATGGTGGCAGTCTAGTCCCATCTGGTGTGGCCATGTGTAGATGCCTACATGCGCATGAACTTTGCTTAGGGGACGTTCCCCAGTGCTGTAGTCAATGTGTTGGTATCTGATGAGAGAAAGGCTTTTAGCCAGACAGAAGTGTGGCTTATCCAGGGATTGTGCCGCATAAAGAGACATGGGGAAAGCAAACATCAGAAACCCCAGAGAATAAAACAAGGATGGCCGTCTGATCTCAGTGCTAGATCTTCTGTATCCTTAGCATCATTTGTGTTTCATGTCTTTTCAGTAATAGGATGTACAAATAAGCCTCAAGAAAATTAGGCAAAAAAATGGTGGGCAGTAGTGTGTAGTGGTATTTTATTTATGTTTTAACAAATAAAACCTGCCTGAAAAATCACAGTGCAGAGTTAAGCCACTAGAGGCCAAGGAGTGGCACACACCTTTAATCCCCTCTAATCCCAGCAGAGGCAGAGGGATCTCTGTGAGTTTAAGGCCACCCTGGGGATTTCATGCCTTTAATCCCCACCCTGGGGATTTCACACTTTCAATCCCCACCCTAGGGAGGTGGAGTCAGAGAGTGGCTGGGCAGAGAGTATATAAGGCCGGAGGAGACAGGGGTTCATTGCAGTCAGAAGTTTGGTGGAGAGCATTGCTGTCTGAGGATTGCTGCTCCAGTCCGAGGAGAAGTCCCAGGAGAAGTCCGAGGAGACGATCTGAGGACAGAATTGCTCTTTGGGTCTGAGCGTCGGTAGAGGTAAACGTTCTCTCTCATGGCTGTCCACACTGCTTCTCTGATCCTTCAGCTTTTAACCCTCTAATGTCTGACTCCAGGTTTCATTTATTAAGACTATCAGAATTCATGTGTTTTATTAGTGTTGCGCTCTTGGATTGCTTAGCAGTTATGACTTACACATATTTCTGTTAGGTAGAGTGGAGTTTGAGGATTCTTGAAGACAGGATCTTGCCCCATCTCGGTCTGAGGTAGAGCGGCTTGGAAGAGACGAATTACATCAGAGTCCCGGGAGCTAACTTCAGACCCTGTCAACTCGGTCCCTGAGCTGCAAACGTCAGCGGTTACCAAGGTGCCTAGCACGCGGAATCCTCGGCCACAATGCCCTGCGTGCACTATAAATTTGCCTCTAAACTCAACTACGACATCATCACCTTTGATGGGCCCCATATCTCCCTGTGTGACTTAAAGAAGCGGATTATGGGGAAAGAAAAGCTGAAAGCTACCAATAATGATCTTCAGATCACCAGCGAGCAGACGAAAGAAGAATATACCGATAATGCGCTAATTCCTAAGAACTCTTCTGTGATTGTGAGAAGAATTCCTACTGTGGGTGTTCGTTCCACAAGGAAGACATCTGTGACAAGTCAAGTTGCCAATCTGGCTGAAACCGACGCTTCTGAGGAAGATAAAATTAAGGCCATGATGTTGCAGTCCAGCCAGATGTACAGCCCAGTCAACTACGTGAAGAAACCTTTACATCCGCGCCTTTGGTCTCACATCCGTTTCCACCATGATAAACCTGGTCCTTACAATAAGAACTGGGCAACAAACAGGGATCAGAACTTTGGCTGTAGACTCAGAAAGAGCTCTGGAATCCCTCGAAGCTTCATGATGGAAGTGAAAGACCCTAACATGAAAGGGGTAATGATTACGAACACTGGCAAATACGTAATCCCGATGATAGATGCAGAGGCCTATGCGATCGGGAAGAAAGAGAAACCACCCTTCTTACCACAGGAACCGTCATCATCTTTAGAAGAAGACGATGCTATCCCAGATGAGCTCGTGTGCCTCATCTGCAAGGACATCATGACTGATGCTGCTATCATCCCTTGTTGTGGAAACAGCTACTGTGACAATTGTATTAGGACAGCACTCCTGGAATCAGATGAACATACGTGTCCAGCATGCCATCAGGACTCTGTTTCTCCTGATGCTTTAGTTGCCAATAAGTTTTTACGGAAGGCCGTTAATAACTTCAAAAACAAAACCGGCTATGCGAAACGTCTACAGACACGGTTACCTCCTCCGCCTCCCCCAGTAGCATCACCAGGACAGCACAGCGAAAGCTCACAGAGGACTCAAGGCCCATCACCTCCAGCAACACCGGTCGCTGTGCCTGGTCCACCACCTCCTTTGGATCCACCGCCTCCCCATATGTGGCCTCTTCCTTCATGTCTACCTCCCCCACAGTACTCTCTTCAATTTCCTCCTGGCCTGCCCACTCCTGCAGGATACAGTGTCCCTCCTCCAGGGTTTTCACCAGCTCCTGCCAATATACATGGGGTGTCGCCAGGATTTCAGACTGCTCACTCAAATACCATCCCTACAACGCAAGCACTACCCTTGTCCAGGGAAGAATTCTATAGAGTGCAACGGCAACTAAGGGAAGAGGAAAAGGAAAATTCCAAGCTAGAGCTGGCAAATAATTTTGCTAAGGAATTGACGGAATACAAAAAGATTCAAAAGGCGCATAGGCGCTCATCTTCCAGAAACTCACACAGTTACTCCAAGTCAAGATCTGGCTCCACACGGTCCTGCTCTTACTCTCAATCCTTCAGCCGCGTGCATTCTAGCTCCTATTCACGATCACCTCCGTACCCCAGGAGAGGCAGAGACAAGAGCCGCTCATGGTCTGGATCTCGTGGCTATCACCGATCTAGGTCAAGGTCACCTCAATATAGACGTTACCATTCACGGCCAAGATCTCAAGCATTTAGGGGACAGTCTCCCACTGAACATAATGTACCTCGAGGAGAAATAAAGCATGAGTATTTTAATAGATACAGAGAAGTTCAACCACCTTATGATACCAAAGACTATTACAGATGGAGTGTTGACTTTAGAGACCCATTTGAGAAAGAACGCCACCAGGAATGGGAGAGGAAATACCCAGAGCAGTACGAACAGTACTACAAAGGGTATGCTGTGGGAGCTAACAGAGAGCACCTCCCTCCAGAGACACCTCTTAATATCAGAAATTCACCCTTCATAAGAGGGCACAGAGAAGACTATGCTGCTGGACAAAGTCATAGAAATAGAAATGTAGGTGGTGGCTATCCAGAAAAGCTTTCAACAAGAGACAGTCACAATCAGAAAGATAATGTCAAATCAAAAGAGAAGGAGAGTGATTCCATTCCAGGAGACGATAAAGAAAACAAGCATAAGAAACACAGAAAACAAAGAAAGGGGGAGGAGAGGGAGAGCTTACCAAACCCCAAACTGTTAGACGCGCCCAGGAAATCCAGGGAGTCGTCAGGTGTCAATGACACGAAGACGGATACACTGTTTGTTCTCCCACGTAGAGATGATACTACACGGGTTAGGGATGAACCGATGGAGGCAGAATCTACCAGTTCCAAATCAGTGTCTGAAACAGACAAGGGAGAAAAAGATAAGACAAAAGTTAAATTTGACAAAACCAAATGGAAAAGTCATGGGTCTGCTACAGCCAAGAAGGAAAGTCATTAAGACCATGGAGGACTATGATATTGATAATACAGCTCCTGCTGGAGATGTTATAATTAGGATCCAGGTTCCTCAGTCCAAATGGGATAGAGATGACTTTGCATCTGAAAAAGACGTTAAATCCACACAACTGATACAGAGTGTAGGGAAAACATCTAGTACTATGAAAAATGTTACTGTAAGGCCCTCAGTTACAGTCAAGGACACTGAGGAAGAATTGCAGTCAGAAAATCCAGAAGCTCACCAAGGAGGTGAGCCATGAAATGACACAGCACGCGGCCAAAAGCTCAAAAGGCTCTGCATCCAGTGAGAAGGGGAAAACCAAAGACAGTGCCCATCCAGAGAAGGAGAGCACCATGGACCGTCTGAATGAATGAGGAAATTGTAAGAACCTGTCTCAGTTTTTCAAAGAGACCAGGACTTCAGATAAGCGTGAATCCATTCATGGTTCCTCAAATAAAGACTTTACTCCTGGTAGAGACAAGAAAACAGACTATGACAGCGGAGAATATTCCGGCTCCAGCGAAGAGATGAGAGACGTGAGCTAGCAAGAAAAAGGACTCTCCTCCTCTGTGAAGGACGACTGTTTTAATTGACTTAATTGCTAAATCATCTGTATTAAACTCTGCTATAGTGTAAAGAAATCCCAGCCTTTTAAATAATAAATTGAATACCCTGTGTTGCACTTAAACTATTTGCTTCTTGATAATTTCATTTTTACATCAGAGCTTTATAATGAACTTTTTACAGAATTGTCAGTTGTGACCATGGAACATGAGAGGTTTTGCTAGGGCCTATTATTTTTAACCACCATTAATTAGTTGGGGAGGAGTTTACTGTACTGTGAAATTTCCACATTTGAATTTTTTTTAATTGCCTGGCAAAGGCTTGTATCAGTTCAGAAATATCAGCAGAATGATTTGCTGAACTCATTACAGCCCCGTAATGTCACTTTTTGATTACAATAAAAGTTTTCAGTAAACTTTAAAAAAAAAAATTCTATCAGTTGACACCTAATCAGACATTGTGAAGAAATTCAGAACTGTGAGTAATGACATTTAAAGTGATACGGTATGAAGCCAGGTCAATATAACCATCAGGTGGCTTTTGGTTGCCCTTTTCACTGTTTTCTTTATCATATACATTAATGAAAAGGTTTTGCTTTAATTTTAATCAGCTCAGGGGCTCAATAGTATTACATTTTCTAAAACTTTAACACGTGCGGTCACCTCAAGTATGACATAATCGATAGTTACAAAAACGTCTGTTTCAAAAAGCTGGTATGCTCTAAGTGTCCATTTTAGAAAATGCTTAAATATGCTCACGTGAAACCTGCTTTGGTTGTAAGCGAAAGGTTTCCCAGTTTCTTTAATGACCGGCTTGAAGTCAGGGTTTCTTTAAGCCTCTGGACACCCAGACGTTTGTTTCAGAGCTCTTGTTACTTTATTCCTGTGGAGGCAGAAAAAGCCAGTAATAGGACTCAGACCTTTTTTTAGGATTATTTTGTTTCAATCCCTCTAGGGACAAGGCTGATTTAACTCATTCTGAACAATAGTACCAGATTATTCATTAAGGCATCTGAGGGCGTTCACAGTCTCTGAGTAACCCATTCAGGTCCCACAGGTAAGGGTTCCATCAGAGTGGTCAGTCCCAGAGAAGAGCTTTGAGATCTCATCTCCAAGTTAATGGGAGTTGCTTGGAGGAAGTTACTCTAGGACTCTGGAGGGGCTTTGTATAGGATTAGCAGGGAAGCTGCTATGCTCCAGTAGCAATGCCAGCTGTAGTGAAGGAGTGGAAGAAGGGAACATTTCACTTGGGGCACGCCATTTGAAGTTAGTACGCCATGCGATCTTCCCTGGCAAAGTTGGACCGGTCTAGATCATTACGTCCCGGGGTCCATTTCTATTCCTGTTCTTCTGTCTCTGTCCCTCTCTGTGTCTCTGTCTAAAAGTCTGGCTCTTCCCCTCCCATCTCCTTCTATCTCCTCCCCTCTCTCTTTCTCTCCTCCTCTTTTCACGGGAAAAGAGAGAATAAGAGATCTTCCTGAGAATTATACACAATTCCTTGAACAAATATGCCAAGCAGTTGTTAAGTACTAGACACTTGCCAGGTATGTATGAAGAATAGGCATAGGTGGTCTCTCTTATTTGTTCTAAATTATTTTACTAAATTAGAATATGAAAACTCACTAAAATCAACATACTAGCTATTGATCCCTTGCTTGACAATGCTATATTTTAAATATAGATTTATTTGTATTTCATTTTATGTGTATGGGTGCTTGCCTGCATGTTTGTACATGCATTTTGTGCATGACTGATGCCTACAGAGGCCAGAAGAGGTTATTCAGTTACAGGTGGTTGGGGGCTGCCGTGTAGGTGCTAGAAAATGATCCAGGTCCCCTCTACAGGGCGGCAAACACTCTTAACTTCTGGACCATCTCTCTGGCCTCACCTTGCTGTTTGTATATGCACAGGAATGTGGTGATGTTTTATATTTTGTCAATATAATTTCTCACATTTGCTAATGATCACCAAGTGTCATTATATAGTTTCGTTAATGCCTTATGCTGCATTTTGGAGAATACTGATGGATACGATCTTTAAATCACTCTTTAGATTTAATTCTCACACACACCTGGAAAGATGGATATGAACGCCAGAGAAGGCTTTGGGGATCTAGAGAAGTTAGCTCGTTACTAAGGTTACAGGATTAAGACATGATTACTCCCAGAAAAAGATTGCACGACTCTGACTTCAAATTCCAATACTAGTAAGATGGCAGGCATACTACATCACTGTTGCCCCTGTTCTGTATGCTCTCTTGACCATTAAATGCTTTCTGTGTGGTACTGGGTATCAAATCCAGGATCTCAAAGAAGCCATGGCTCTCCCTGAGCTACAGACCAAGCCCCGCCTCCTTCTTTCACCTTTCATTTCAAGACAGGTCTTGCTAGTTTCCCAGGTGTCCTTGTACTTGTGATCCTCTCGGAGTAGCGGGAAAGCAGACCTGAGCCAGCAGGCCTGGCTGACGCATGATTTTGAATGTTTGCTGAGTTAGACACCTTAGCAACTCAAGGACAAGGGAAGTATGCGGTTAAAAATCAAAAGGAAAAAAGTTTAGACTAACCCATGAATTAAAAGTAACCACTTCCCTTCCTTGCCCTAATTTTCTTGAGAGGATCATTTCAAATTTGACCTTCAAGTTAAAAACAAACAAAGAAGACACCCACCACCCATCATTTGCATAATACCTAACAACGGTAGGTTTGGGTGTCATGGGACCTCCCACCCACCTGCTCCTTACTGTTCTTTACAGCCATCTTCAGACCAGGCCAAATCCACTGGGGAGTGGTATGCAGCATGGAAGCTGACTGATGGCTGTAGTCGGACTTTCGTGTGGGCCACCAGCTCACAAATACCGATACGGAGACTTAGTGTTAATTATGAAAGCTCTGTCCCACTAGCTCTTCTCACTTAAATTAACCTGCTTTTGTCAATCTACATTTTCCCATGTGGCTTCTTACCTTTCATTTTGTATATCTGACTCCCGTAATGGCTCGGCTCCGTGGCGCCTCCTCTGCACCTGGATTATCTCCTCCGACCTTTCTTTCCCCAGAAATCCCGCCTCCACCTCCTGCCTAGCTATTGGCCGTTTAGCTTTTCGTTACACCAACCGCAGCACCACATCTCCGCACAATGTACAAATATCCATCCCATCACGAGGGTTCCACCTTAGTTCTCCAAGGTTGGCAGCATCGCCAGCACCGGAAAGCTCACTTGCCGCTGAGCAGACAGGACCTCCGCACATGCTCTTTTACATCCATATTCCTCAAGTCTCCGCGTGGGGCCAGTCCTGCTGCCCAGACACGTTTCTCCCATTGACTTCCATGGAAATCATTGCCTCTAGAGGTGCAAATAAAGACTGAGTGAGGAGTCTGAAGTGAGCTAGGAGGTGTGGAAAATGCCAGGGTTGAATCAATTCATCTGCTTTCACCTTCATTTACTTTCCCCTGTCTCTGTTTCTGTATCAAATACAGCTTTTCCTTTCCTTTCCTTTCTTTCCTTCCTTCCTTCCTTCCTTCCTTCCTTCCTTCCTTC
>NC_022016.1:67011556-67026816 GCF_000317375.1 Microtus ochrogaster
GCTCTCCTTGAGCTCGTTGTAGAGGTGTTAGGTGGAGCACAGGGCCCGCAGAACAGCCTTCTTATCCCCTCATAACTCTGGGAGGTGGGTACCCGTGAGAGAAATGAGGCCAGGCCAGGGTCTGCGTGGGACTCCGCATGGAGCTCTAGATGCCTATTCTGGGCTGCCGAGCATTGGGGAGCTCAGGGAACAGTGACTTACCCAAAGCACGTTAGTAGTTTTTGGACAAAATTATTTATGAACTCATGAAAAAGAAAAGGTACACCTTTGCACAGGGAAGGTTATGTCCTTTCTGTCTTTGAAATGTTTGAAATAACGTAGATTATTTTTTTAAGAAAAGTTTTAATTTTTTCAGAAAACATGTAAAAACCACCCCGTCCCCTTGCTGAGATGGTAAAGGTGTTGACTTAGCACTTTGTCTAATGGAGGCTTTTCAGGTAAAGCTTTATTATTTTTATAGAACTTTTGTAGATGATAACTGACCTCTGGTGACTAGGCCTCATCATTTGGTGGGGTCGTCCCTTTCAGCCTTTCTTTCTGTGATTATTCTCATCAAGTCTTCCATTCTTGTCTTGATTCTGATGTTAGAGCCAGGGCTAACCAAGAGTGGAGATAACTTAGGCTTGGAGTCGTAAGCCTTTGCTTGAGCCCTGGTTCAGCTACTGAATTATTTGGGCAAGTTAACTTCTTCTTGAGCCTCAGTTTTCTCCTCTGGACAATGGGGAGAGTCTTCTGTGGGGCCATTGTAAGCTGGAGAGGTTTAGCCATGCACCAGCTCCGTGCTGTGCACTTATTGTGGATCCCTGCAGGCAGTCCTACAGCTTTGCCCTCTGCCTCATTGTGTCCCTCACACCTGAACTGCTGTGAGTCACAAAGCTCGTAGAGCTGTATTGAGAACTGGATTAGGTGTATGAACCCCCAAACAGGATAGGCTTCCCACATACCCTGACTTCCTCTGTAGCCTGAGACCTTCCTGGTCCCTTCCTGGGAACCAGTGTCTCTGGCTTCCAGAATCTCTCCTTTTCAAACACATCACAGGATGAATTCCTATGCTCAGGGATTTTATTTTTAGATATGGCAACTATGTATGATCATTGAAACATAGCGTTAAATTAAGTGATACAGTTTGGGGTTAAACACAAAGAACATAGCTTTGGGCAATAGTACTTCCTCTCTGACTTTTAACTTAAAGCTTACTCCAATATAGAGTGGGCCTGGAATAGCCAGATATGTTTGATTCTTGGAGAACACAATTTAAAAAGAGAATTCTCGGCAGGGTTGGTACCACACACCTGTAATCCCGGCACTTGGGAGGAGGGGCGGGAGTTCAGCCTCAGTGACTGGCCTCTCTATAAGAGACCCTTTTTTTTTTTTTTTTAGATTTATTTATTTATTATGTCTGCAATGTTCTGTCTGCCTGTCTGCATGTATGCCTGCAGGCCAGAAGAGGGCACCAGATCTTATTATAGATGGTGTGAGCTGCCATGTGATTGCTGGGAGTTGAACTCAGAACCTCTGGAAGAACGGCCTGTGCTCTTAACCTCTGAGCCATCTCTCCAGCCCCGAGACCCTGTTTTAGAAAGCAGAAAGGAAGAGAAGGAAAATTCTAAAAACCCACCGATTATTTATTTATTTATTAAATTATTGGCAGTTTATTTGCAGAGTTATAAGCCACAGTCTACCTTTTGTCTTTGGTGGAAACTCTGCCTCCCTGACATGCTGCGGGAGCTCCTTTCGCTCCTTCAGCCAATAGCCTTTAAGATACCAGCCCACTGGTGTATGGTCTCTTATACTTTAAAAAACTACGGGATGGGCGGGATGGGCACTCCCTCTCTTCCTTCGGGCTCCCGTTTCGGCGGCTAGACTCTCTGTTTTCTTTTGCAGTAAGAAGACTGTTGTTTGGGACAGTGATCTGTAAGTTTTTTTCCTCAAATAAATAACGCTTTTTATTATCCCTAATTCTTAACTGGTGTGAGATTGTTTTGTGGCTTCATTGACACCACCCATTCTCTACTGAGATGATCCCAGGTCTCTCTCTCTCTATTACCTCCTGAGGGAGAATTTTAGCCCCAGGTAGACTTAGTTCTCAAACTTGCTTTGGAATGCTTCCTTGTCATGAATGCTTCTTAAATGCACACTTCTACCACAAACTGTGAAGGCCTCGTGACATGAACAAGTCCAACTGCCTTTCAACCTGGACCCATGCCTCCCCATGGGGGTGGGATGCCCTCTGCAGAGAGAGAACTGTATGAGGCCAAGCTGTTGTTAGTAGCGTACTGGCGTTCTCGGTACACAGCCGGTGCTTTTGCTATCATAGTGTTCTCTGTATTTGGCAGAAATGAAACAAATTGGTAATTAAGAATTAGCGTAATCCATTTCTTGAGTCTGAGAGCTGAGGCCATCGGTATGGGAGGAAAGAGTAAAACAGTTCATAATTGAATTTGGAAGTATCAATAGGAAGAAGTGATTTTATTTGAAGTCATCCCTACTCCATGGACTCACTGAGAAGTTCAGAAAGAATGACAAGCCTAGAAACAGCAAGCAGTTGCAGCGCAGGAGGGGCTGAAATCGTGGCACTGTCTCACAAAGAGGAACTGGGGGATCAAATAGTTAGTTCCAGCTTAGGGACAGGGAATCCATAAGTTGAGTCTGTCACAAGTTGTCATAGGACATGAGGAGGCTTCTGGCTAAGCAAGGAACCAACATCCATGAAGGTAGTAACTATAATCTATTAAAACCCATCAGAAGTTATTAAAATCTAAAACAAAAGAGAAGGAGAGAAGGTGAGGCGTGGAGACAATGAGGTGGTGGCAGAAATAAAGGGAGTGAACAGGCTCTTGGGCCCTGTGGAAAGATGCTAGTAAAGACTCATTCATCTGAAAACTGGAAGGAACTGGAGAGGATCTGCTGTGGGACAATCATCTTGTATTGTTTTAATAAAACGCTGATTGACCAGTAGCCAGGCAGGAAGTAGAGGCAGGGAAACCAGGCAGGAAGTAGAGGCAGGGCGATGAGAACAGGAGAATTCTGGGAAGAGGAAAGGGTCAGTTTGCAGTTGTAATCCAGACACAGAGGAAGTAAGATGAGGCTGACTCGCTGATAAAAGGAATCAAGCCATGTGGCTAACACAGACAAGAATTATGGGCTAATGCTGTGGACCTGGGTGGGACAGAAACCTCTGTCAACAAATGGCGCCAACGTGGACAACTGTATCTGCAGAAAACTTGAGAGAGCTTGGGAAAGAATTCTAGACACAAAAAGAACGGAGTTAAGCACAGCTTCTTAGTAGCAGAATTTTCTCAGGTGGACTCTGTTTGCTAGAGATAAGCACATCTCATTTAAGAGAGATTTCCTGACTCAGCTTTAGCTGCAAAAAGCTTGCAGCTCTTTTAAGAGGCCCAACCACCAAACACTTAAATGGTGTTGATGAGTAGCCAACTGCATGCTTTTTGGTGGTGGCAGGGACCTTGAAACTCCATAGAGTTCTGGCAATAAACATGGCTCTGGCCAGGACCTCCACATGAGGCTAGACTCTTTGAAAGCTAAGGAATGGGGTGGATCCAGCTGTCAGTCACGGCTTTAATTCTAACCATATTGATTAACAAATTAAAGACTTATGTGGTCAGAAAAAGAGATATACAGTAAAGATAGATTAAAAGACAAAGAAAACCTCTAAATGATTTACAGCGTGTTTAAAAATATATGAAGGCTTGAGAGAGAAAAGAAAAAGGATAAAGTCCTTAGAACAAAAAAGAAAGAGAGTAGTTGGGCATAGTGGCACACACCTTTAATCCCAACACTTGGAAGGTAGAGGCAGGTGAATCTCTGTGAGTTCAAGGACAATCTGATCTACAGAGTGAGTGCCAGGACATTCAAATATACACAGAGCAACCTAGTCTCAAAAAAACAAAAATTAAAAATAAAAATAAAATAGAGTTTAAAATAAAGCCACATAAAGATGTAAAATACACAGAGAGTCTGAATACTGTATGTTATTGTGTTATCTTTAAATTGTTTGATGACTGAGGAAGGAACAACAGCTGCTCAAAGACATATATTTTGAAAATGTTTTGACTTCAAAATTTAAGTCAAAAGACAGGTTACTTTGGAAAAGAGGTTTTGCTTTTGTTTTCACACAAAAAATGAGAGGGTGTGGATTCATTCTGGGTTAAGAAAAATCAGGTTTGATCAAGGAAGAGCCCCTGAAGAATCTCCAATAGGAGCAGATGGCCCAGATGATCCAACATTTCAGAGGACCTCTGTTGGAGTTTCCTCTGAGTTCTATATCCAGAACAGTTTCAAGACTGCTGGCTTAGATGATCAAGTCTCACAGGATACTTCAGTCAGGACTAGATCATAATTCTAAATTTTCTTTAGATCCCCGTAAGATTATCAGCACCCCCAATCAGCAGGAGGTATCCTGGAAAACTACACCCACATTCCCAAAAAATGGATTATAGATATTTGTCTTTGTTTAGAGTGTTGGTTACAAGTTGTAATGGATAAAGGTCTGGAAAAAAAGCTAAACAAAGGAGATTAGATTCAGAATTCTTGTTTTGAAAGAAAAAGGGAGAATTACTGTGGGACAATGGTCTTGTATTGTTTTAATAAAATGCTGATTGATTGACCAGTAGCCAAGCAGGAAGTATAGGCAAAGCAACCAGGCAGGAAGCAGTGGCAGGGCAATGAGAACAGGGGAATTCTTGGAAGAGGAAAAGGTCAGTCATCATTCAGACACAGAGGAAGCAAGATGAGAATGCCATGCTAATAAAAGGTTCCAAGCCACATGGCTAACACAGAGAATAATTATGGGCAAATGCTGTGGGCCTGGAATCAGCATATACCTTGCCTCTTCTCTGAGAATTATAACTAGATAACCAAGGAGAAGACAAAGGAGTGTTTTGTAGTTGTTTGCTTTTGATTATTTTTCTTGTTATTGTTTTTCTAGAGCTGTGTGTTGAACCCTAAGCTTTCGGCATCTTAACAAATCTTTCCTTGATGTAGGAGTGTCTTTATATAAATATTTTCAAGCTAATAAATCAAGTCAGGAAGATGGAATGAGACTATCCGTAACCTCTTAAGGATGAATGGATCTGGAACTTAAGCTAACATCACCAAATAGACGTTGATACTACAGAACACATCCTAACTAGAAAATAAGAAATCAGGCTGAGGCCGCCCCTGTGCTCATGAGCCCTTCCTCACACGGTTCCAGATGTGAGTAACACTGCCTTTTTAATATGACTTCTCCATGTGCCCAGCACACACCTGCTCCATGTGTCCTTCACTTGATTATTGCATGGTCTCCCTGTTTCTCCCCCTGTATCCTATAGTCTAATGTCCACTTAGCAACTAAATGACCATCTTTAAAATGTAAGTCAGTGCACAGTAGACCTCTGCTCAAACCTGGCAATGGCTTCCCATTAACATTTCTCTCTCTCCTCAGCCCCATTGTTTTTATTCTCTGCTTCCCCCCCCCCGTACTTATTGGGGGCCTAGGCTGATCTGAAACTGTTTATTTACTTATTTTAGACATGGCATCACTCTGTAGATGAGGCCAGCACTGGACTCAGATATATGCCTACATCTGCCTCTTGAATGCTGGCATTAAAGATGGATATCACCATGCCTGACTACAATTTTCTTCTTATATAGTCCAGGCTGGTTTAAACCCTTGGTTTTCCAGCCTGAGTACTGGCATCATGGGTATGGGTCATAATGCCAAGCTCCTGTTGACTCAGATAATATCAGAGGCCTTTACCATGGCCAACAAGATGATCCAGGATCTATTCCAAACCAGCTACTTTTCTCCCTGTCTCACTGCTCTCAGCCACATGGTCCCTTTTGCCGTTCTGTAAATGCTGGGATGCATCTCCCTCTCTGCACCTTCTTGTGCACAACTGTTTCCCCAATTTTCTTTGCTTGACTTGTGCTTGAAAACAGCTCCTGCCGGGGAGGCCTTTTTGAGTTTCTTCTCTCAGCTGCACTACTAGTACTGTTAATTCCTTTCGACACACTTCATTATTTTTATACTACTCGCTAGTTTATTTAGTCGCTAGTGTTTATTTATCATCTCTTTTCCATTTGATCATAAGCTCCAGAGGCATGGACTGTGTTCTCTTCATCTCTATGTCCCCTGGAGTAGTGCCTGATCATATACTATGTACTCAATAAGTACTCTCGGAATAAATGAAAGAGTGTGCTATAGTGCCTTGCTTTAAATATCACTCAGTCACCACAGCTCATGGAAGACAGCAAAGAATGTTTTATTTTATTTATTTACTTTTTTTGTCCTCTTTTTCTTTTGGTTTTTCAAGACAGGGTTTCTCTGTGTAACAGCCCTGGTTGTCCTGGAACTCACTCAGTAGACCAGGCTGGCCTTGAACTCACAGAGATTCGTCTGCCTCTGCCTCCCAAGTGCTGGGATTAAAAGAGTGTCCTCTGTACTATTAAACATCTTTCCTGGTAATTTTACACCATTAGTAGTGTTTCTAAAACCTCATATTGATAATTTGTGTATATGTGCATTAGAGATCTGATTGTATTCCTGTGTTATGTTTTTGTGGGAACAAAGTATCCTAGCTCCATAACAAACCTGAAGATTCTATTATGAAAGAAATGAGTTTAAAGCCTAGAGAGAGGATAGAAATGAAGCATGCCAGTTATTGGTCAGCATGCTGTAAGACAAGCGACAGTTTTGAAATGTGTCGTGATCACACCTTCCACTTAGCTGCTGGGAAGTTTCTTTCCTGCTGAGCCATTTTGACAGCTGGAAACAGAATTTTTACAGAGGTAATGAGTTAAAATTGTTAAAGGACCAATATGAGCAGTGTCCTTATACAAAAGAGGAACATGGGCACAAAGACAGGCACACGTGGAGGGAAGATAATGTGAGAGAAGAGGAAAGATGTCTGCATTGCTGGAATGGTGCACCTCACAGCCAAGCAAGGGTAGGGATTTCAGGCAAGCACCAGGTCCTGAACGAACACAGGATTCAAACCTACAATTATATCTCTACCTATCTATCTCAAACCCCCAAACAAACAAATGAAAACCAGATACATAGCCCTGCTGACATCTTGATTTCCAGCTCCTAACTTCCAAAATTATGAAGCCATTTTGCTTGGAGTCCCCAAAGAATGAACTCAGTGCTGTTTCCTGCTTCTTTGATGCTGTTTTCATGCTTTGGCTGTTTGATGGATATCCACTACACCTTCAGGGCTACAATCAGACAATGTGTCTTTGGTTGGCAAGAAAACTCTTCTTTGTGGGGACCCAGCAAACTTTCTCTCCACTTCACTGGTCCAAATCCCATGCCTTTCCCCAGACTCAGTACTGGCTGTGTCAGTAACTTTTCTGCTACTACGACAGAATACCTAAAAAAGCAGCTTAGAGGAGAAAGGGCCTATTTTGGCTTATAGTTTCAGAGAGATCTCATCTGTCATTGTGAGGAAGACATGGCAGCAGGAGCATGAGACCGCTTGATACACACACAGGGATCACAGAAAGAGTATGAGGTGGAGCCAGGCTATATAATCTCAAAGCCACCCTCAGTGATGTACTTCCTCCAGCAAGACTCCCCTTCCTAGAGGTTCCTTAACCTTCCCCAACAGTACCACTAACAGAGGACCAAGGGTTTAAATACATGAGCCTATGGGGGACATTTCTTTTGTTCAAACCACAAAAGTGGCAAAGGCAATAGGATGTCCCTTGATCAGTTTGCCCTGCCTGTTATGAACTTGATTGTGTTCTCCATAATCTGTTAGGCCTGCTGTGATTGTATTTAGTGGTTGGCTTTAGCCTTAATTGCTTTTCCTGTTGTTGTGGTAAATATCTTGACAAGCAACTCAAGGGAAAAAGGGCTTATTTGGCAAAGTGCATCATGGATAGTTCTTGGGTGTTTCACACAGCTACGAGGGCTGGAGATAGATGGTCACCTTGCACTGGCCTGTCCTCAGCTTACTTTCTACTCTTTACACAGTCCATGCGCCAATCTCAGAGATTACTGCCACCTGCAGTAGGCGGAGCTTCCTATCTCAGTTAACCTAATTAAGATAATCACCCATAGGCATGCCCAGAGGTTCACCTCCCAGGTGACCTAGATATCTCATTTAGTTGGCAGGTAAGATTAAAACTAAATGAAACCATGAAAGTGAAGTTGTAACCCATTAGGATTGGTGGCCTTATGAAAATAAAAAGTCTCTCTCTCTCTCTCTCTCTCTCTCTCTCTCTCTCTTTCTCTCTTTCTCCCTTCCTCCCTCCCTCTTCTTCCCTCCTTCCTTCCCAGAAAGGTTATGTGAGAACAGAGAAAGAACATGGCTATAAGCCAGGAATAGAGCTCCCAGCAGACACTAATCATCCTAACCAACCCTGATTTGGTGCCTCCCCAGCTGTAAAAAAATAAAAAAATGTTTGGGTTGTTGAGGCCACCCAGTTTCTGGTAAGTCATCAAGAACTGACTATGCACCACCTTACATGTGAATAGTTTAGAGGCTGGGGGTTTACGTTTGTAAAGTGCCTCCTGCACAAACGTGAGAGGTCCTGAGTTTGAATCCCCCAAACCCGCATTAAAATCTGAGCATTGTGGCACGTGTTTGTAAGCCCAGTGTTGGGCAGGTAAAGACAGGCAGATCCTTGGATTTACTGACCAGCCAGCCTAGTGTGTTGGTGAGCTCCGGGGTTGGTGAGAAATCCTGTATTACAAAAATTAGATGGAAAATGATGGACGAAGACATCCAACGTTGACTCTGGTTGCACACACATGAGCACACATTCACCCAAATGCAGCTATGCACACATATGAGCATGCACACATACACACACATGCACAAGAAGAAAATGGAGGGGCCCACTTCTCCTGAGATGCATGGTTGTGTATAGAAGGAGCTGTTGGGCAAGATCAAGTACAATCAGGAAGGAAGGTGGACAAGCGGAAGGAATATTGGACAACTACCAAGTGACTACTCTATCCCATATCTTCCCCATCACTCCATAGCCATTTCTCTGCATAGGATGAGAATGCTTGCTTCTTGTCTGACATCAAGGTAAGAGAAGTAAACTGGGATTTGTAAATTAATTTGATTTACATAAACATTGTTTCTTGTAGACCCCGAAGCTCTGTGCTTGATTCAATGGCCAGAGCAGACTTTCAAGAGGAGGTATCATGGTGCCATTGGAGGAGCACACACTTGCCCCTCTTACTCTTTCTGCACCCAATCTCTGCGAGACTGTCTTGTGGGGAGGGAGGGCTACTGGGCAGGCACTGAAGTGGGCACGTTGGGGCTCAGGATTTTGGGACTATTCAGAAAACACCCTCACCACCCTCACTGGGGGCTTTTCCTCTACTTCATAAAATGCCAGACACCTAGTTGCCCATGCCCGCCACCCAGACCAACCAGCTGTCTCCCACACAAACCTGCAGCTCCTTAGGCATATATAAGGGAAGAGAAATCCATTAAAGGATCCAGAATATGGTGGCAGAGCTATGACAGGGTAAGTATGATGTAATTTAAGTATTTTGGCACTGTGAATGAAAGGAAATTACATTTCCTATTATCTCCCAACAGTTATTGAAAATGAAATGAAATATATTCTATTCTCCCCCACCCCCAAAGTCAGGGTTTTTCCCCCTCTCGGATGTGTTTTTTTTTTCCCCCCTGCAGTTTGTTCATTTGGTATGCAGCCCCCTCTTCTCTCAACATGGAAGCATCCTGTTAGAAAACATCCAATGGAAAAAAATGAACAGAAAAAGTATACTACTTCTTTAAAATATATTGCAAGAATACTCATTTTCAGCTTTTTATTGCAGCACTAGCTGGTATTCTTGCATGCAATTTTGTAATTTATTCTGAACATTCTACTTAAACCTTTTTTCAATAGCATGATTTTATTAGAGTCAGCTCACTGGACTTTCCCAAAAAGGTATTTAAGATCAAATAAAACCAGTGCTTGGAAAAATATCATTACAATATGAAAGCAGTTACAAAAACATTAGTACTGCAAAGTTTTATTTCAAATGGCTGAGCTTGCTGTACCCCGGGTTATGGTACTTCTGCTGCTGCAGACATACTTTCTGGAGAAATGGGGAAAACTGTCATCTTAGCAGTTTTTGCACATGGTGGGGGTGTGGGGGAGGGGAGGAAGGGGCATAAAATTTGCAAGTGAGGGAGAAAGAACTTTAGATGCTGGCATTGGTGAGAACGTGGACTTTTATTCCCAACCTATTGTCTCGACCCATACTCCCTAACCACTCTACTGCCCAGCTGTCCCCATAGACAGGATAAGAACCTCCACAGCAGCCTCTCAGTCACAGACAGGATGCAGTCTTTTAGCAAATGCCAATGGCACCTTCGGGAGGCACAAGTGGCTCCACAGTGGAGTCCATTGTGCCAGCCTGTTATGCCCACTCTCGGCTACACTCTGGTCAGCAAAGTGTATCTCTGGTCAAGTCCTGTCTTTAGCACCTCCGTCTGGTCAGACTCAGAGGAAGTCTACGTCTGTGGTGGGCAGTGGGTTCCCTACCTCCAGCTCTTCTCTCTCATGAACAGCTCCCAAGGCCATCCCTATGCTCCACCTCGAACCAGGCCATGGAGCAAACCAACTCCTGCTCCCTGGGCTGCAGTATGGCGCTCCAGAGGCATCAAACCAGGCCATGGAGCAAACCAACTCCTGCTCCCTGGGCTGCAGTGTGGCGCTCCAGAGGCAAGCACTCCTTCCTTGGTTGTGAACAATCTCTCCATTTCCCAGGCAGTTTTGCCAAGTCCACGGCCGCAGCCCAACGGGCCTCCTTTTCGAGGTGGCTGCTGTCACTCAAAGCCCAGTGCTTATGAGGGAGAAAAGCATCATTGGTCCTGGTCTCCAAAGGGCTGCAGGATGCAGGGTTTACATTTAAGAAGTGCCCTGCTCTGGATGCATAGCAGATTTGGTCAGTGAAGAGGAAATAAATTCCCATTTTTACATACTGGCATTTCATGTAGGTGATTATTAATCCGCATGCAATTCTCTTACCCAATATTTCTCTCAGCTCTCTTCCTCCAAGCATCAAATCTGTGGCAAAACACTTCCATCCTGAAGTTGGCAGATTAGGTGGTTTCTGCGTGGACTTTCAAATGTGATTTTTTTTTTTAAAAAAATTGCAAGTTACCATTCATATTACTTTCCTAAGGAGAAATATGCTTAAAAAGTAAAGTCTTTATTGCTTCTTAAAAGGCCTAGCACTCTGTGATAAATTCTCATATTTTGACTGTTAATATGTTTGAATGAAAATTATTTATACATTTGGGTGAGGTTGAGTGGTTTTCATTTGATTGCTGCCTCTGGAAATGAAAGCAGAGTAGCAGGAAATTTACATGTCAGGCTGTGATGTATATCCAGATTATGAGATGATTGTGCGGCAGACGAACCCCAAGTAGAATCATTCCCATCACACTGTGACAACTGCAATTCCTGACAAGGCCTCTTAGTTTTGGGGGCTATTATCATTGTACAAGAGTATAATCTATTGACAGCAGAGCCGCTTAATACATTGAAAGGCAGACAGTGGAAGAAACCTTAACTGTTTTCATTCGCCGCTGCACAAGGGCACAGATCAAAAGTGAATTATATCTAAAAATATGCACGCGTGATGACGGGATGCATGGCATTCATCAGCCTGTTTAGTCATGGTTAGGCTGAGGTGGGGAGGAACCAATCTCCCTGGCATATGTGCTCGGAAATAGAGATATGAGACCGGGAACCAAATCGCTGCCCAGTCAGAGAGCAAACAGGGCAGAGATCTCTTTAATTGTGGCTCCCTGTCTTTCTAAGTCATGCCACCATCCTTGCCTGCATCCGTACCTCGGGCTCACTAGGGGTGAGTGAGTGGCAGTGACCTGGGCTCCCCTGGGGTGGATGGAGAGCTGTGTGTCTTGGTCCCGTCTCACGTGGGTGTGCAGGTGAGGAGCCCAGCACTGTGTGTTACAGAGATGGCTAACCGGTGGCTCTTCTGGATGCCCAGGGTTAGACCAGGTACAGGGCACACGGAGCTCTCCTGGAAGGGACAGCGTGTGGCCTCATCAGTCCTCAGGGTTCCAAATGACCTCCTCAGAGTGTCGATAGAGCAGGGCTGCTTTTCTGCTTTGTCCCAGATGCAGATGGCCAGGGTCGCTCTGGGCTTTGGGATATGTCAGTTCCTATAGCTTAGTGGTGGCACCGATGCCCAGTGCCAGTGGGACTCAGCTTGCTCCGTGTGATGAGAAAACTCAGGTCTGACTAAGGGACATCATGGTTTCCTATGTGACAGGGCTCAAAATGAGCCACAATGAGGATGCTGAATTCCCAAATTCACCAAGGCTCTGCAAAGAACAACAGGAAATCCCATGATTTTGCAGACCAAATGATGTCGAGAGGGAGTTGAAAAGGTGAGATGAAGAGGTCTGATGAGCTAACGGCATGTTTCATCGAGGAATTAGTTAATCAGTTAGTATTCAGTTGATACACTTAAAATGGCTGAGCGGAGACGGAGGAGAAAGAAGATAGGGTTGAAATACCAACGCTCAACTCAGTGCCAGACACAGCTTCCAGGTCCAGTGAGTTTCTCTAATCTCGTGAGTGAAGGTGCTGAAATAAGCCACGCCCACCCACCTTTCTTCTCAAGCCCAGACCATTAGATTGAATATAAAATTATTTTTGATGTCCAGTCCAAAGTCTAATCCTGACAGAAGACATGTAGCCTTCAAAAGACTTCACAGACTGGCAGAGCAAGGCAAGGATAGGTTCCCCAAAGGCTACAAAACATTGCTGAAGTCTAAAGCCTGTTCAAGCTCACCAGGCTAGAACTGGAGGATTATGGGAATGAGAATCCTCTGGCTGCTGGAGCCTCTCTCAGTGGTGGGTATGGCAGCCAGGGAAGGAATTCACTCTCTGAGCAGAAGGGAGTGGATAAGCAAAAGGAAACCACCCGTGTCCAAGGGCTGTACCCTGTGACAGGCAAGGCCTTGTTGCTGGTCTTACCTTTGTGAGTGATCAGTGTCAACATTTACAGATGACCTATGTTTGAGGACAGTGGGGTGTACTGGTGTCATTCCATTTCACAAAGGCCTAGCAAGGCTACACTGTGGTGGATAAAGAGATGGCAGCTGCAGTTGGGAAGGACTTTGCATTTTAGACAGTTGCATCCAGCATAGGTTCAGAGGAAAGACACAATACATTTAGTAAGCTTTCCTTGAGAGACATTCTGGATGTAAGAAAAACATTTGTTTTGTCATCAGTTCGGCATGAGTTGGGGTCATTTGGAAAGTGTGAACCTCAACTGAGACAACGCAAGTCTGTGAGGCATCTTCTAAGTCGTGATTGATGTGGGAGGACCCAGGCCACTGTGGATGGTGTCAGCCATGAGCGGGTGTGGTCCTGGGAGGTATAAACCAGCAGGCTGAGCAAGCCTCAGAGAGCAAGCCAGTAAACAGTTCTGCTTCAGTTCCTGCCTTGAGTTTCTCCTCTGACTTCCCTTCACGATGGACAATAAGATAAGATGAAATATTCCCTTTCTTCCCCACATTGCTTTAGGTCATGGCGTTTATCACAGCAGTAGAAGCAAACACATATCGTGCCAAGTACACTGACTATGAACTATCAATGCCTGTGTTGACCTTAGTCACCTGGCCTTGGTGGTTTGCGTCTTATATCTGCCTCCTGTCTGTGATGTGTTATTTAGGACGAGGCCAGGTCTAGTGCACACGGGAGATGCAGCCAGATTGCATCTTCAGGAATGTGCTTTGGGATGTGGAGATGTTGGAGTATAAAGAGCAGCTGGTCTTCTCTGCTTTTCAGGAAGTAGTGACAAAGTGGTCTGGAAAGAGGAATGGAAGCAACTGGAAGAATACAACCAGAGAAGGGGAAGATGCAGAGGGGCAGGGTTTTCTCCCAGAACAGTGCTTTCCAGGATGTGGTCCCAAAGCCCTGGGGAGACCCAGGTGACTTGAGATATATACCTGGATTTATGTTTAGCTCCGTGTCTCCTGTTTTTTTCTCTTAAGCTAGTTCACATAATTTTTTTGGTAAGACATAATTCATGTTTCCTAAGATATTTTAGGAAACACTTTACTATAACTCTGATGATTTATGGATGCATTTACTTTGTGTGTGAATTTCAGGGATTGTGCTCAGGTTACCAGGCTTGGTGGTGAGCACCATTACCCACAGAGTCACTGAACTGCCCCAGTACAGTATTTTAAATTAATTTTTTAAATTAATTCTTTCAGAGTTTCACATGCACATATAATAGGTCTTGATCATAATCACCCCTCCCCCACTGTCCCTTCCAGCCTCCTTCTGGATCCCAAGTCCAGGTTCTCTTTAATTTTTTTTTTTTATAACTCACTTAGTGCTGCCCACATATGTATGCATGGGTGTGGGACCATCTACCTGTAGCATGCTTAACCTACCAGGGACCCAAACCTAAAGAAAATGTCAGCTGCTCCTCAGCTGGAGATGGGAGCGTTGTGCTCATCTCCCAACTGTGCCAGAATGCGGACTGGCTTGTTCTTGTGCCGGTCTTGTGTGGGTAGTCTCAGCCGCTGGAGCTCAGAGTGCAGTGGTCCTGGCATGTGCAGAAGTCACCATTTTGCTCCAGTCTTCCTCAACCCCTGGCTATTACATTCTTTCCATTCTCTCTTCTATGATATGCCCAAGCCTTGTGGGATAGATGTCCCATTTATGACTGAGAACCCCACTTCAGTCAATTGTACATCTCTATTAACTGGAGGGTAGTTTTTTCCTTTCAAAGATTTGTTATTACTATTATTTATGTTTATTTACATTGAGGGGGATGTACACATGCCATGGCATGTGTGTGGAGGTCAAAGAACCACTTTTGGGAGTGGGTTTCTCCTTCCACCACATAATAGCTCCTGGGGATAGAGCAGCAGGCACCTTACCCACTAAACCATCTCCCTGAACTATTGTTATTATTTTAAATTGTGTGTGTGTGTGTGTGTGTGTGTGTGTGTGAGTGTTGGTGTCTGTAGAGGCCAGAGGTATCTGATTCCCCTGGAGCTGACCTTAACAGTTGTAAGCCACCTCATGTGGGTCCTGGGAACCAAACACGGGTCATCTGTGAGAGCAGAACATCCTCTTAATTCTGAGCCCTCTCCCAAACCCCTTAGGATGGTTTTTTTTAAAAAAATATTTATTTATTTATTTATTTATTTATTTATTTATTTATTTATTTATTATGTATAGATCGGAAGAGCTGTATGCCTACAGACCAGAAGAGGGCACCAGAC